>NW_027140705.1:87500-90000 GCF_036365525.1 Heterodontus francisci | reverse complement strand
GAGAGAGACAGAAACAGAGTCAGAGAGAGAGAGAGAGAAACAGAGTCAGAGAGAGAGAGAGAGAAACAGAGTCAGAGAGAGAGAGAGAGAAACAGAGTCAGAGAGAGAGAGAGAGACAGAAACAGAGAGAGAGAGAGAGACAGAAACAGAGAGAGAGAGAGAGAGAGAGACAGAAACAGAGTCAGAGAGAGAGAGAGACAGAAACAGAGTCAGAGAGAGAGAGAGACAGAAACAGAGTCAGAGAGAGAGAGAGACAGAAACAGAGTCAGAGAGAGAGAGAGACAGAAACAGAGTCAGAGAGAGAGGGAGAAACAGAGTCAGAGAGAGAGGGAGAAACAGAGTCAGAGAGAGAGAGACAGAAACAGAGTCAGAGAGAGAGAGACAGAGTCAGAGAGAGAGAGAGAGACAGAGTCAGAGAGAGAGAGAGACAGAAACAGAGTGAGAGAGAGAGAGAGACAGAAACAGAGTGAGAGAGAGAGAGAGACAGAAACAGAGTCAGAGAGAGAGAGACAGAAACAGAGTCAGAGAGAGAGAGACAGAAACAGTCAGAGAGAGAGAGACAGAAACAGAGTCAGAGAGAGAGAGAGAGACAGAAACAAAGTCAGAGAGAGAGAGAGAGACAGAAACAAGTCAGAGAGAGAGAGAGAGACAGAAACAGAGTCAGAGAGAGACAGAAACAGAAACAGTCAGAGAGAGACAGAAACAGAAACAGTCAGAGAGAGACAGAAACAGAAACAGTCAGAGAGAGACAGAAACAGAAACAGTCAGAGAGAGACAGAAACAGAAACAGTCAGAGAGAGAGACAGAAACAGAAACAGTCAGAGAGAGAACAGAAACAGAAACAGAGTCAGAGAAAAACAGAGTCAGAGACAGATAAAACAGAGTCAGAGAGAGAGAGAGACAGAAACAGAAACAGTCAGAGAGAGAACAGAAACAGAAACAGAGTCAGAGAAAAACAGAGTCAGAGACAGATAAAAACAGAGTCAGAGAGAGAGAGAGACAGAAACAGTCAGAGAGAGAGACAGAAACACAGTCAGAGAGAGAGACAGAAACACAGTCAGAGAGAGAGACAGAAACACAGTCAGAGAGAGACAGAAACACAGTCAGAGAGAGACAGAAACAGAAACAGTCAGAGAGAGACAGAAACAGTCAGAGAGAGACAGAAACAGAAACAGTCAGAGAGAGACAGAAACAGAAACAGTCAGAGAGAGAGACAGAAACAGAAACAGTCAGAGAGAGAACAGAAACAGAAACAGAGTCAGAGAAAAACAGAGTCAGAGACAGATAAAAACAGAGTCAGAGAGAGAGAGAGACAGAAACAGAAACAGTCAGAGAGAGAACAGAAACAGAAACAGAGTCAGAGAAAAACAGAGTCAGAGACAGATAAAAACAGAGTCAGAGAGAGAGAGAGACAGAAACAGTCAGAGAGAGAGACAGAAACACAGTCAGAGAGAGAGACAGAAACACAGTCAGAGAGAGACAGAAACAGAGTCAGAGAGAGACAGAAACAGAGTCAGAGAGACAGACAGAAACAGAGTCAGAGAGAGAGAGAGAGAGATAGAAACAGAGTCAGAGACAGACAGAAACAGAGTCAGAGAGAGAGACAGAGACAGAAACAGAGTCAGAGAGAGAGAGACAGAGAGAGAAACAGAGTCAGAGAGAGAGAGAAACAGAGTCAGAGAGAGACAGAAACAGAGTCAGAGAGAGACAGAAACAGAGTCAGAGAGAGAGACAGAGACAGAAACAGAGTCAGAGACAGACAGAAACAGACTCAGAGAGAGAGAGAGAGACAGAAACAGAGTCAGAGAGAGACAGACAGAAACAGAGTCAGAGAGAGAGAGAGAGAGATAGAAACAGAGTCAGAGACAGACAGACACAGAGTCAGAGAGAGAGAGAGACAGAAACAGAAACAGTCAGAGAGAGACAGAAACAGAAACAGTCAGAGAGAGACAGACACAGAGTCAGAGAGAGAGAGAGAGACAGAAACAGAGTCAGAGAGAGACAGACAGAAACAGAGTCAGAGAGAGAGAGAGAGAGATAGAAACAGAGTCAGAGACAGACAGAAACAGAAACAGTCAGAGAGAGAGACAGAAACAGAAACAGTCAGAGAGAGAACAGAAACAGAAACAGAGTCAGAGAAAAACAGAGTCAGAGACAGATAAAAACAGAGTCAGAGAGAGAGAGAGACAGAAACAGAAACAGTCAGAGAGAGAACAGAAACAGAAACAGAGTCAGAGAAAAACAGAGTCAGAGACAGATAAAAACAGAGTCAGAGAGAGAGAGAGACAGAAACAGTCAGAGAGAGAGACAGAAACACAGTCTGAGAGAGAGACAGAAACACAGTCAGAGAGAGAGACAGAAACACAGTCAGAGAGAGAGACAGAAACACAGTCAGAGAGAGACAGAAACAGAGTCAGAGAGAGACAGAAACACAGTCAGAGAGAGACAGAAACAGAGTCAGAGAGAGACAGAAACAGAGTCAGAGAGAGACAGACAGAAA
>NW_027140705.1:55000-80000 GCF_036365525.1 Heterodontus francisci | reverse complement strand
AGACAGAAACAGAGTCAGAGAGAGAGAGAGAGACAGAAACAGAGTCAGAGAGAGACAGACAGAAACAGAGTCAGAGAGAGAGAGAGAGAGATAGAAACAGAGTCAGAGACAGACAGACACAGAGTCAGAGAGAGAGAGAGACAGAAACAGAGTCAGAGAGAGACAGAAACAGAGTCAGAGAGAGACAGAAACAGAGTCAGAGAGAGAGACAGAGACAGAAACAGAGTCAGAGAGAGAGAGACAGAGAGAGAAACAGAGTCAGAGAGAGACAGAAACAGAGTCAGAGAGAGACAGAAACAGAGTCAGAGAGAGAGACAGAGACAGAAACAGAGTCAGAGACAGAGACAGAAACAGAGTCAGAGAGAGAGAGAGAGACAGAAACAGAGTCAGAGAGAGAGAAACAGTAAGAGAGAAAGAGAGAGAGAGAAACAGAGTCAGAGAGAGAGAGAAACAGAGTCAGAGAGCGAGAGAGAGAAACAGAGTCAGAGAGAGAGAGACAGAAAGAGTCAGAGAGAGAGAGAAACAGAGTCAGAGAGAGAGACAGAGAGAGAAACAGAGTCAGAGAGAGAGAGAGAAACAGAGTCAGAGAGAGAATGAGACAGAAACAGAGTCAGAGAGAGAGAGAAACAGAGTGAGAGAGAGAGAGAAACAGAGTCAGAGAGAGAGAGACAGAAAGAGTCAGAGAGAGAGACAGAGACAGAAACAGAGTCAGAGAGAGAGAGACAGAGAGAGAAACAGAGTCAGAGAGAGACAGAAACAGAGTCAGAGAGAGACAGAAACAGAGTCAGAGAGAGAGACAGAGACAGAAACAGAGTCAGAGACAGAGACAGAAACAGAGTCAGAGAGAGAGAGAGAGACAGAAACAGAGTCAGAGAGAGAGAAACAGTAAGAGAGAAAGAGAGAGAAAGAAACAGAGTCAGAGAGAGAGAGAAACAGAGTCAGAGAGCGAGAGAGAGAAACAGAGTCAGAGAGAGAGAGACAGAAAGAGTCAGAGAGAGAGAGAAACAGAGTCAGAGAGAGAGACAGAGAGAGAAACAGAGTCAGAGAGAGAGAGAGAAACAGAGTCAGAGAGAGAATGAGACAGAAACAGAGTCAGAGAGAGAGAGAAACAGAGTGAGAGAGAGAGAGAAACAGAGTCAGAGAGAGAGAGACAGAAAGAGTCAGAGAGAGAGAGAGAGACAGAAACAGAGTCAGAGAGAGAGAGAGAAACAGAGTCAGAGAGAGAGAGAGAGAAACAGAGTCAGAGAGAGAGAGAGAGAAACAGAGTCAGAGAGAGAGAGAGACAGAAACAGAGAGAGAGAGAGAGAGAGACAGAAACAGAGAGAGAGAGAGAGACAGAAACAGAGAGAGAGAGAGAGAGAGAGAGACAGAAACAGAGTCAGAGAGAGAGAGAGACAGAAACAGAGAGAGAGAGAGAGACAGAAACAGAGTCAGAGAGAGAAACAGAGTCAGAGAGAGAGAAACAGAGTCAGAGAGAGACAGAAACAGAGTCAGAGAGAGACAGAAACAGAGTCAGAGAGAGAGAGAGACAGAGTCAGAGAGAGAGAGAGACAGAGTCAGAGAGAGAGAGAGAGACAGAAAGAGTCAGAGAGAGAGAGAGAGAGACAGAAACAGAGAGAGAGAGAGAGACAGAAACAGAGAGAGAGAGAGAGACAGAAACAGAGTCAGAGAGAGAGACAGAGTCAGAGAGAGAGAGAGAAACAGAGTCAGAGAGAGACAGAAACAGAGTCAGAGAGAGACAGAAACAGAGTCAGAGAGAGAGAGAGACAGAGTCAGAGAGAGAGAGAGAGACAGAAAGAGTCAGAGAGAGAGAGAGAGAGACAGAAACAGAGAGAGAGAGAGAGACAGAAACAGAGAGAGAGAGAGAGACAGAAACAGAGAGAGAGAGAGAGAGACAGAAACAGAGAGAGAGAGAGAGAGAGACAGAAACAGAGTCAGAGAGAGAGACAGAAACAGAGTCAGAGAGAGAGAGAGAGACAGAAACAGAGTCAGAGAGAGAGAGAGAGAGAGACAGAAACAGAGTCAGAGAGAGAAACAGAGTCAGAGAGAGAGAGAGAAACAGAGAGAGAGAGAGAAACAGAGTCAGAGAGAGAGAGAGAAACAGAGTCAGAGAGAGACAGAAACAGAGTCAGAGAGAGAGAGAAACAGAGTCAGAGAGAGAGAGAAACAGAGTCAGAGAGAGAGAGAGACAGAGTCAGAGAGAGAGAGAGACAGAGTCAGAGAGAGAGAGAGAGACAGAGTCAGAGAGAGAGAGAGAGACAGAGTCAGAGAGAGAGAGAGAGACAGAGTCAGAGAGAGAGAGAGACAGAAACAGAGTCAGAGAGAGAGAGACAGAAACAGTCAGAGAGAGAGAGACAGAAACAGAGTCAGAGAGAGAGAGACAGAAACAGAGTCAGAGAGAGAGAGACAGAGAGAGAAACAGAGTCAGAGAGAGACAGAAACAGAGTCAGAGAGAGACAGAAACAGAGTCAGAGAGAGAGACAGAGACAGAAACAGAGTCAGAGACAGACAGAAACAGAGTCAGAGAGAGAGAGAGAGACAGAAACAGAGTCAGAGAGAGACAGACAGAAACAGAGTCAGAGAGAGAGAGAGAGAGATAGAAACAGAGTCAGAGACAGACAGACACAGAGTCAGAGAGAGAGAGACAGAAACAGAGTCAGAGAGAGACAGAAACAGAGTCAGAGAGAGAGAGACAGAGAGAGAAACAGAGTCAGAGAGAGACAGAGAGAGAAACAGAGTCAGAGAGAGACAGAAACAGAGTCAGAGAGAGACAGAAACAGAGTCAGAGAGAGAGACAGAGACAGAAACAGAGTCAGAGACAGACAGAAACAGAGTCAGAGAGAGAGAGAGAGACAGAAACAGAGTCAGAGAGAGAGAAACAGTAAGAGAGAAAGAGAGAGAGAGAAACAGAGTCAGAGAGAGAGAGAAACAGAGTCAGAGAGCGAGAGAGAGAAACAGAGTCAGAGAGAGAGAGAGACAGAAAGAGTCAGAGAGAGAGAGAAACAGAGTCAGAGAGAGAGACAGAGAGAGAAACAGAGTCAGAGAGAGAGAGAGAAACAGAGTCAGAGAGAGAATGAGACAGAAACAGAGTCAGAGAGAGAGAGAAACAGAGTGAGAGAGAGAGAGAAACAGAGTCAGAGAGCGAGAGAGAAACAGAGTCAGAGAGAGAGAGACAGAAAGAGTCAGAGAGAGAGAGAGAGACAGAAACAGAGTCAGAGAGAGAGAGAGAAACAGAGTCAGAGAGAGAGAGAGAGAAACAGAGTCAGAGAGAGAGAGAGAGAAACAGAGTCAGAGAGAGAGAGAGACAGAAACAGAGAGAGAGAGAGAGAGTGACAGAAACAGAGAGAGAGAGAGAGACAGAAACAGAGAGAGAGAGAGAGAGAGAGACAGAAACAGAGTCAGAGAGAGAGAGAGACAGAAACAGAGAGAGAGAGAGAGACAGAAACAGAGTCAGAGAGAGAAACAGAGTCAGAGAGAGAGAAACAGAGTCAGAGAGAGACAGAAACAGAGTCAGAGAGAGACAGAAACAGAGTCAGAGAGAGAGAGAGACAGAGTCAGAGAGAGAGAGAGACAGAGTCAGAGAGAGAGAGAGAGACAGAAAGAGTCAGAGAGAGAGAGAGAGAGACAGAAACAGAGAGAGAGAGAGAGACAGAAACAGAGAGAGAGAGAGACAGAAACAGAGTCAGAGAGAGAGACAGAGTCAGAGAGAGAGAGAGAAACAGAGTCAGAGAGAGACAGAAACAGAGTCAGAGAGAGACAGAAACAGAGTCAGAGAGAGAGAGAGACAGAGTCAGAGAGAGAGAGAGAGACAGAAAGAGTCAGAGAGAGAGAGAGAGAGACAGAAACAGAGAGAGAGAGAGAGACAGAAACAGAGAGAGAGAGAGAGACAGAAACAGAGAGAGAGAGAGAGAGACAGAAACAGAGAGAGAGAGAGAGAGAGACAGAAACAGAGTCAGAGAGAGAGAGAGACAGAAACAGAGTCAGAGAGAGAGAGAGAGACAGAAACAGAGTCAGAGAGAGAGAGAGAGAGAGACAGAAACAGAGTCAGAGAGAGAAACAGAGTCAGAGAGAGAGAGAGAAACAGAGAGAGAGAGAGAAACAGAGTCAGAGAGAGAGAGAGAAACAGAGTCAGAGAGAGACAGAAACAGAGTCAGAGAGAGAGAGAAACAGAGTCAGAGAGAGAGAGAAACAGAGTCAGAGAGAGAGAGAAACAGAGTCAGAGAGAGAGAGAGACAGAGTCAGAGAGAGAGAGAGACAGAGTCAGAGAGAGAGAGAGAGACAGAGTCAGAGAGAGAGAGAGAGACAGAGTCAGAGAGAGAGAGAGACAGAAACAGAGTCAGAGAGAGAGAGACAGAAACAGTCAGAGAGAGAGAGACAGAAACAGAGTCAGAGAGAGAGAGACAGAAACAGAGTCAGAGAGAGAGAGACAGAAAGAGTCAGAGAGAGAGAGACAGAAAGAGTCAGAGAGAGAGAGAGAGAGAGAAACAGTCAGAGAGAGAGAGAGACAGAAACAGAGAGAGAGAGAGAGACAGAAACAGAGAGAGAGAGAGAGACAGAAACAGAGAGAGAGAGAGACAGAAACAGAGAGAGAGAGAGAGAGAGACAGAAACAGAGTCAGAGAGAGAGAGAGACAGAAACAGAGTCAGAGAGAGAGAGAGACAGAAACAGAGTCAGAGAGAGAGAGAGAGACAGAAACAGAGTCAGAGAGAGAGAGAGAGACAGAAACAGAGTCAGAGAGAGAAACAGAGTCAGAGAGAGAGAGAGAAACAGAGTCAGAGAGACAGAAACAGAGTCAGAGAGAGACAGAAACAGAGTCAGAGAGAGAGACAGAGTCAGAGAGAGAGAGAGAGACAGAAACAGAGTCAGAGAGAGAGAGAGAGAGACAGAAACAGAGAGAGAGAGAGAGAGACAGAAACAGAGAGAGAGAGAGAGACAGAAACAGAGAGAGAGAGACAGAAACAGAGAGAGAGAGAGAGAGAGACAGAAACAGAGAGAGAGAGAGAGAGAGACAGAAACAGAGTCAGAGAGAGAGACAGAAACAGAGACAGAGAGAGAGAGACAGACAGAAACAGAGTCAGAGAGAGAGAGAGAGACAGAAACAGAGTCAGAGAGAGAGAAACAGTAAGAGAGAAAGAGAGAGAGAGAAACAGAGTCAGAGAGAGAGAGAAACAGAGTCAGAGAGCGAGAGAGAGAAACAGAGTCAGAGAGAGAGAGAGACAGAAAGAGTCAGAGAGAGAGAGAAACAGAGTCAGAGAGAGAGACAGAGAGAGAAACAGAGTCAGAGAGAGAGAGAGAAACAGAGTCAGAGAGAGAATGAGACAGAAACAGAATCAGAGAGAGAGAGAAACAGAGTGAGAGAGAGAGAGAAACAGAGTCAGAGAGCGAGAGAGAAACAGAGTCAGAGAGAGAGAGACAGAAAGAGTCAGAGAGAGAGAGAGAGACAGAAACAGAGTCAGAGAGAGAGAGAGAAACAGAGTCAGAGAGAGAGAGAGAGAAACAGAGTCAGAGAGAGAGAGAGAGAAACAGAGTCAGAGAGAGAGAGAGACAGAAACAGAGAGAGAGAGAGAGAGTGACAGAAACAGAGAGAGAGAGAGAGACAGAAACAGAGAGAGAGAGAGAGAGAGAGACAGAAACAGAGTCAGAGAGAGAGAGAGACAGAAACAGAGAGAGAGAGAGAGACAGAAACAGAGTCAGAGAGAGAAACAGAGTCAGAGAGAGAGAAACAGAGTCAGAGAGAGACAGAAACAGAGTCAGAGAGAGACAGAAACAGAGTCAGAGAGAGAGAGAGACAGAGTCAGAGAGAGAGAGAGACAGAGTCAGAGAGAGAGAGAGAGACAGAAAGAGTCAGAGAGAGAGAGAGAGAGACAGAAACAGAGAGAGAGAGAGAGACAGAAACAGAGAGAGAGAGAGACAGAAACAGAGTCAGAGAGAGAGACAGAGTCAGAGAGAGAGAGAGAAACAGAGTCAGAGAGAGACAGAAACAGAGTCAGAGAGAGACAGAAACAGAGTCAGAGAGAGAGAGAGACAGAGTCAGAGAGAGAGAGAGAGACAGAAAGAGTCAGAGAGAGAGAGAGAGAGACAGAAACAGAGAGAGAGAGAGAGACAGAAACAGAGAGAGAGAGAGAGACAGAAACAGAGAGAGAGAGAGAGAGACAGAAACAGAGAGAGAGAGAGAGAGAGACAGAAACAGAGTCAGAGAGAGAGAGAGACAGAAACAGAGTCAGAGAGAGAGAGAGAGACAGAAACAGAGTCAGAGAGAGAGAGAGAGAGAGACAGAAACAGAGTCAGAGAGAGAAACAGAGTCAGAGAGAGAGAGAGAAACAGAGAGAGAGAGAGAAACAGAGTCAGAGAGAGAGAGAGAAACAGAGTCAGAGAGAGACAGAAACAGAGTCAGAGAGAGAGAGAAACAGAGTCAGAGAGAGAGAGAAACAGAGTCAGAGAGAGAGAGAAACAGAGTCAGAGAGAGAGAGAGACAGAGTCAGAGAGAGAGAGAGACAGAGTCAGAGAGAGAGAGAGAGACAGAGTCAGAGAGAGAGAGAGAGACAGAGTCAGAGAGAGAGAGAGACAGAAACAGAGTCAGAGAGAGAGAGACAGAAACAGTCAGAGAGAGAGAGACAGAAACAGAGTCAGAGAGAGAGAGACAGAAACAGAGTCAGAGAGAGAGAGACAGAAAGAGTCAGAGAGAGAGAGACAGAAAGAGTCAGAGAGAGAGAGACAGAAAGAGTCAGAGAGAGAGAGAGAGAGAGAAACAGTCAGAGAGAGAGAGAGACAGAAACAGAGAGAGAGAGAGAGACAGAAACAGAGAGAGAGAGAGAGACAGAAACAGAGAGAGAGAGAGACAGAAACAGAGAGAGAGAGAGAGAGAGACAGAAACAGAGTCAGAGAGAGAGAGAGACAGAAACAGAGTCAGAGAGAGAGAGAGACAGAAACAGAGTCAGAGAGAGAGAGAGAGACAGAAACAGAGTCAGAGAGAGAGAGAGAGACAGAAACAGAGTCAGAGAGAGAAACAGAGTCAGAGAGAGAGAGAGAAACAGAGTCAGAGAGACAGAAACAGAGTCAGAGAGAGACAGAAACAGAGTCAGAGAGAGAGACAGAGTCAGAGAGAGAGAGAGAGACAGAAACAGAGTCAGAGAGAGAGAGAGAGAGACAGAAACAGAGAGAGAGAGAGAGAGACAGAAACAGAGAGAGAGAGAGAGACAGAAACAGAGAGAGAGAGAGAGACAGAAACAGAGAGAGAGAGAGACAGAAACAGAGAGAGAGAGAGAGAGAGACAGAAACAGAGTCAGAGAGAGAGAGAGACAGAAACAGAGTCAGAGAGAGAGAGAGACAGAAACAGAGTCAGAGAGAGAGAGAGAGACAGAAACAGAGTCAGAGAGAGAGAGAGAGACAGAAACAGAGTCAGAGAGAGAGAGAGAGACAGAAACAGAGTCAGAGAGAGAAACAGAGTCAGAGAGAGAGAGAGAGAGAGAGACAGAAACAGAGTCAGAGAGAGAGAGACAGAAACAGAGTCAGAGAGAGAGACAGAAACAGAGTCAGAGAGAGAGAGACAGAAACAGAGTCAGAGAGAGAGAGACAGAAACAGAGTCAGAGAGAGACAGACAGAAACAGAGTCAGAGAGAGACAGACAGAAACAGAGTCAGAGAGAGAGAGAGAGAGACAGAAACAGAGTCAGAGAGAGAGAGACAGAAACAGAGTCAGAGAGAGAGAGACAGAAACAGAGTCAGAGAGAGAGACAGAAACAGAGTCAGAGAGAGAGAGACAGAAACAGAGTCAGAGAGAGAGAGACAGAAACAGTCAGAGAGAGAGACAGAAACAGAGTCAGAGAGAGAGAGAGACAGAAACAGAGTCAGAGAGAGAGAGAGACAGAAACAGAGTCAGAGAGAGAGAGAGAGACAGAAACAGAGTCAGAGAGAGAGAGAGAGACAGAAACAGAGTCAGAGAGAGAGAGAGAGAGAGAGACAGAAACAGAGTCAGAGTCAGAGTCAGCAGAGACAGAAACAGAAACAGTCAGAGAGAGAGAGACAGAAACAGAGTCAGAGAGAGTGAGAGACAGAAACAGAGTCAGAGAGAGAGAAAGAGAGAGAAACAGTAAGAGAGAGAGAGAGACAGAAACAGAGTGAGAGAGAGAGAGAGACAGAAACAGAGTGAGAGAGAGAGAGAGACAGAAACAGAGTCAGAGAGAGAGAGAGACAGAAACAGAGTCAGAGAGAGAGAGAGACAGAAACAGAGTCAGAGAGAGAGAGACAGAAACAGAGTCAGAGAGAGAGAGAGACAGAAACAGAGTCAGAGAGAGAGAGAGAGAGACAGAAACAGAGTCAGAGAGAGAGAGAGACAGAAACAGAGTCAGAGAGAGAGAGAGAGACAGAAACAGAGTCAGAGAGAGAGAGAGACAGAAACAGAGTCAGAGAGAGAGAGAGAGACAGAAACAGAGTCAGAGAGAGAGAGAGAGACAGAAACAGAGTCAGAGAGAGAGAGAGACAGAAACAGAGTCAGAGTCAGAGTCAGAGACAGAAACAGAAACAGTCAGAGAGAGAGAGACAGAAACAGAGTCAGAGAGAGTGAGAGACAGAAACAGAGTCAGAGAGAGAGAAAGAGAGAGAAACAGTAAGAGAGAGAGAGAGACAGAAACAGAGTCAGAGAGAGAGAGAGACAGAAACAGAGTGAGAGAGAGAGAGAGACAGAAACAGAGTGAGAGAGAGAGACAGAAACAGAGTCAGAGAGAGAGAGACAGAAACAGAGTCAGAGAGAGAGAGAGACAGAAACAGAGTCAGAGAGAGAGAGAGAGACAGAAACAGAGTCAGAGAGAGAGAGACAGAAACAGAGTCAGAGAGAGAGAGAGACAGAAACAGAGTCAGAGAGAGAGAGACAGAAACAGAGTCAGAGAGAGAGAGAGACAGAAACAGAGTCAGAGAGAGAGAGAGAGACAGAAACAGAGTCAGAGAGAGAGAGAGAGAGAGAGAGACAGAAACAGAGTCAGAGTCAGAGTCAGAGAGAGAGAGACAGAAACAGAGTCAGAGAGAGAGACAGAAACAGAGTCAGAGAGAGAGAGACAGAAACAGAGTCAGAGAGAGAGAGACAGAAACAGTCAGAGAGAGAGAGAGAGAGAGACAGAAACAGAGTCAGAGAGAGAGAGAGACAGAAACAGAGTCAGAGAGAGAGAGAGACAGAAACAGAGTCAGAGAGAGAGAGACAGAAACAGAGTCAGAGAGAGAGAGAGAGACAGAAACAGAGTCAGAGTCAGAGTCAGAGAGAGAGAGACAGAAACAGAGTCAGAGAGAGAGACAGAAACAGAGTCAGAGAGAGAGAGACAGAAACAGAGTCAGAGAGAGAGAGACAGAAACAGTCAGAGAGAGAGAGACAGAAACAGTCAGAGAGAGAGAGAGAGAAACAGAGTCAGAGAGAGAGAGAGACAGAAACAGAGTCAGAGAGAGAGAGAGACAGAAACAGAGTCAGAGAGAGAGAGACAGAAACAGAGTCAGAGAGAGAGAGAGACAGAAACAGAGTCAGAGAGAGAGAGAGAGAGAGAGAGACAGAAACAGAGTCAGAGTCAGAGTCAGAGAGAGAGAGACAGAAACAGAGTCAGAGAGAGAGACAGAAACAGAGTCAGAGAGAGAGAGACAGAAACAGAGTCAGAGAGAGAGAGACAGAAACAGAGTCAGAGAGAGAGAGACAGAAACAGTCAGAGAGAGAGACAGAAACAGAGTCAGAGAGAGAGAGAGACAGAAACAGAGTCAGAGAGAGAGAGAGACAGAAACAGAGTCAGAGAGAGAGAGAGAGACAGAAACAGAGTCAGAGAGAGAGAGAGAGAGAGACAGAAACAGAGTCAGAGAGAGAGAGAGAGAGAGAGAGACAGAAACAGAGTCAGAGTCAGAGTCAGCAGAGACAGAAACAGAAACAGTCAGAGAGAGAGAGACAGAAACAGAGTCAGAGAGAGTGAGAGACAGAAACAGAGTCAGAGAGAGAGAAAGAGAGAGAAACAGTAAGAGAGAGAGAGAGACAGAAACAGAGTCAGAGAGAGAGAGAGACAGAAACAGAGTGAGAGAGAGAGAGAGACAGAAACAGAGTGAGAGAGAGTGAGAGACAGAAACAGAGTCAGAGAGAGAGAGAGACAGAAACAGAGTCAGAGAGAGAGAGAGACAGAAACAGAGTCAGAGAGAGAGAGAGACAGAAACAGAGTCAGAGAGAGAGAGACAGAAACAGAGTCAGAGAGAGAGAGACAGAAACAGTCAGAGAGAGAGACAGAAACAGAGTCAGAGAGAGAGAGAGACAGAAACAGAGTCAGAGAGAGAGAGAGAGACAGAAACAGAGTCAGAGAGAGAGAGAGAGACAGAAACAGAGTCAGAGAGAGAGAGAGAGAGAGAGACAGAAACAGAGTCAGAGTCAGAGTCAGCAGAGACAGAAACAGAAACAGTCAGAGAGAGAGAGACAGAAACAGAGTCAGAGAGAGTGAGAGACAGAAACAGAGTGAGAGAGAGAGAGAGACAGAAACAGAGTGAGAGAGAGTGAGAGACAGAAACAGAGTCAGAGAGAGAGAGAGACAGAAACAGAGTCAGAGAGAGAGAGAGACAGAAACAGAGTCAGAGAGAGAGAGACAGAAACAGAGTCAGAGAGAGAGAGAGACAGAAACAGAGTCAGAGAGAAAGAGAGAGAAACAGTAAGAGAGAGAGAGAGACAGAAACAGAGTCAGAGAGAGAGAGAGACAGAAACAGAGTGAGAGAGAGAGAGAGACAGAAACAGAGTGAGAGAGAGTGAGAGACAGAAACAGAGTCAGAGAGAGAGAGAGACAGAAACAGAGTCAGAGAGAGAGAGAGACAGAAACAGAGTCAGAGAGAGAGAGACAGAAACAGAGTCAGAGAGAGAGAGAGACAGAAACAGAGTCAGAGAGAGAGAGACAGAAACAGAGTCAGAGAGAGAGAGAGACAGAAACAGAGTCAGAGAGAGAGAGAGAGACAGAAACAGAGTCAGAGAGAGAGAGAGACAGAAACAGAGTCAGAGAGAGAGAGAGAGACAGAAACAGAGTCAGAGAGAGAGAGAGAGACAGAAACAGAGTCAGAGAGAGAGAGAGAGAGAGAGACAGAAACAGAGTCAGAGTCAGAGTCAGAGAGAGACAGAAACAGAAACAGTCAGAGAGAGAGAGACAGAAACAGAGTCAGAGAGAGTGAGAGACAGAAACAGAGTCAGAGAGAGAGAGAGAGACAGAAACAGTAAGAGAGAGAGAGAGACAGAAACAGAGTCAGAGAGAGAGAGAGACAGAAACAGAGTGAGAGAGAGAGAGAGACAGAAACAGAGTGAGAGAGAGAGACAGAAACAGAGTCAGAGAGAGAGAGACAGAAACAGAGTCAGAGAGAGAGAGAGACAGAAACAGAGTCAGAGAGAGAGAGAGACAGAGTCAGAGAGAGAGAGACAGAAACAGAGTCAGAGAGAGAGAGAGACAGAAACAGAGTCAGAGAGAGAGAGACAGAAACAGAGTCAGAGAGAGAGAGAGACAGAAACAGAGTCAGAGAGAGAGAGAGAGAGACAGAAACAGAGTCAGAGTCAGAGTCAGAGAGAGACAGAAACAGAAACAGTCAGAGAGAGAGAGACAGAAACAGAGTCAGAGAGAGTGAGAGACAGAAACAGAGTCAGAGAGAGAGAGAGAGACAGAAACAGTAAGAGAGAGAGAGAGACAGAAAGAGAGTCAGAGAGAGAGAGAGACAGAAACAGAGTGAGAGAGAGAGAGAGACAGAAACAGAGTGAGAGAGAGAGACAGAAACAGAGTCAGAGAGAGAGAGACAGAAACAGAGTCAGAGAGAGAGAGAGACAGAAACAGAGTCAGAGAGAGAGAGAGACAGAAACAGAGTCAGAGAGAGAGAGACAGAAACAGAGTCAGAGAGAGAGAGAGACAGAAACAGAGTCAGAGAGAGAGAGACAGAAACAGAGTCAGAGAGAGAGAGAGACAGAAACAGAGTCAGAGAGAGAGAGAGAGAGACAGAAACAGAGTCAGAGAGAGAGAGAGAGAGAGAGACAGAAACAGAGTCAGAGTCAGAGTCAGAGAGAGAGAGACAGAAACAGAGTCAGAGAGAGAGACAGAAACAGAGTCAGAGAGAGAGACAGAAACAGAGTCAGAGAGAGAGAGACAGAAACAGTCAGAGAGAGAGAGAGAGACAGAAACAGAGTCAGAGAGAGAGAGACAGAAACAGAGTCAGAGAGAGAGAGAGACAGAAACAGAGTCAGAGAGAGAGAGAGACAGAAACAGAGTCAGAGAGAGAGAGACAGAAACAGAGTCAGAGAGAGAGAGAGACAGAAACAGAGTCAGAGAGAGAGAGAGACAGAAACAGAGTCAGAGAGAGAGAGAGAGAGAGACAGAAACAGAGTCAGAGTCAGAGTCAGAGAGAGAGAGACAGAAACAGAGTCAGAGAGAGAGACAGAAACAGAGTCAGAGAGAGAGAGACAGAAACAGAGTCAGAGAGAGAGAGACAGAAACAGAGTCAGAGAGAGAAGGACAGAAACAGTCAGAGAGAGAGACAGAAACAGAGTCAGAGAGAGAGAGAGACAGAAACAGAGTCAGAGAGAGAGAGAGACAGAAACAGAGTCAGAGAGAGAGAGAGAGACAGAAACAGAGTCAGAGAGAGAGAGAGAGACAGAAACAGAGTCAGAGAGAGAGAGAGAGAGAGAGACAGAAACAGAGTCAGAGTCAGAGAGAGACAGAAACAGAAACAGTCAGAGAGAGAGAGACAGAAACAGAGTCAGAGAGAGTGAGAGACAGAAACAGAGTCAGAGAGAGAGAAAGAGAGAGAAACAGTAAGAGAGAGAGAGAGACAGAAACAGAGTCAGAGAGAGAGAGAGACAGAAACAGAGTGAGAGAGAGAGAGAGACAGAAACAGAGTGAGAGAGAGAGAGAGACAGAAACAGAGTCAGAGAGAGAGAGACAGAAACAGAGTCAGAGAGAGAGAGAGACAGAAACAGAGTCAGAGAGAGAGAGAGACAGAAACAGAGTCAGAGAGAGAGAGACAGAAACAGAGTCAGAGAGAGAGAGAGACAGAAACAGAGTCAGAGAGAGAGAGAGACAGAAACAGAGTCAGAGAGAGAGAGACAGAAACAGAGTCAGAGAGAGAGAGAGACAGAAACAGAGTCAGAGAGAGAGAGAGACAGAGTCAGAGAAAGAGAGAGAGACAGAAACAGAGTCAGAGAGAGAGAGAGACAGAAACAGAGTCAGAGAGAGACAGAAACAGAGTCAGAGAAAGAGAGAGAGACAGAAACAGAGTCAGAGTTAGAGAGAGACAGAAACAGAAATAGTCAGAGAGAGAGAGAGAGAGAAACATAGTCAGAGAGAGAGAGAGAGAGAAACAGTAAGAGAGAGAGAGAGAGAGAAACAGAGTCAGAGTCAGAGAGAGAGAAACAGAGTCAGAGAGAGAGAGAGACAGAAAGAGTCAGAGAGAGAGAGAGACAGAAAGAGTCAGAGAGAGAGAGAAACAGAGTCAGAGAGAGAGAGAGAAACAGAGTCAGAGAGAGAGAGAGAGAGAAACAGAGAGAGAGAGAGAGAGACAGAAACAGAGTCAGAGAGAGAGAGACAGAAACAGAGTCAGAGAGAGAGAGAGACAGAAACAGAGTCAGAGAGAGAGAGAGACAGAAACAGAGTCAGAGAGAGAGAGAGACAGAAACAGAGTCAGAGAGAGAGAGAGACAGAAACAGAGTCAGAGAGAGAGAGAGACAGAAACAGAGTCAGAGAGAGAGGGAGAAACAGAGTCAGAGAGAGAGGGCGAAACAGAGTCAGAGAGAGAGGGAGAAACAGAGTCAGAGAGAGAGGGAGAAACAGAGTCAGAGAGAGAGAGACAGAAACAGAGTCAGAGAGAGAGAGAGAGAGAGACAGAGTCAGAGAGAGAGAGACAGAGTGAGAGAGAGAGAGAGACAGAAACAGAGTGAGAGAGAGAGAGAGACAGAAACAGAGTCAGAGAGAGACAGAAACAGTCAGAGAGAGAGAGACAGAAACAGAGTCAGAGAGAGACAGAAACAGAAACAGAGTCAGAGAGAGACAGAAACAGAAACAGTCAGAGAGAGACAGAAACAGAAACAGTCAGAGAGAGACAGAAACAGAAACAGTCAGAGAGAGACAGAAACAGAAACAGTCAGAGAGAGACAGAAACAGAAACAGTCAGAGAGAGAGACAGAAACAGAAACAGTCAGAGAGAGAACAGAAACAGAAACAGAGTCAGAGAAAAACAGAGTCAGAGACAGATAAAAACAGAGTCAGAGAGAGAGAGAGACAGAAACAGAGTGAGAGAGAGAGACAGAAACAGAGTGAGAGAGAGAGAGAGACAGAAACAGAGTCAGAGAGAGAGAGACAGAAACAGAGTCAGAGAGAGAGAGAGACAGAAACAGAGTCAGAGAGAGAGACAGACAGAAACAGAGTCAGAGAGAGAGAGACAGAAACAGAGTCAGAGAGAGAGAGAGACAGAAACAGAGTCAGAGAGAGAGAGACAGAAACAGAGTCAGAGAGAGAGAGACAGAAACAGAGTCAGAGAGAGAGAGACAGAAACAGAGTCAGAGAGAGAGAGAGACAGAAACAGACTCAGAGAGAGACAGAAACAGAGTCAGAGAAAGAGAGAGAGACAGAAACAGAGTCAGAGTTAGAGAGAGACAGAAACAGAAATAGTCAGAGAGAGAGAGAGAGAGAAACATAGTCAGAGAGAGAGAGAGAGAGAAACAGTAAGAGAGAGAGAGAGAGAAACAGAGTCAGAGTCAGAGAGAGAGAAACAGAGTCAGAGAGAGAGAGAGAGAGACAGAAAGAGTCAGAGAGAGAGAGAGACAGAAAGAGTCAGAGAGAGAGAGAAACAGAGTCAGAGAGAGAGAGAGAGAAACAGAGTCAGAGAGAGAGAGAGAGAGAGAGAAACAGAGAGAGAGAGAGAGAGACAGAAACAGAGTCAGAGAGAGAGAGACAGAAACAGAGTCAGAGAGAGAGAGAGACAGAAACAGAGTCAGAGAGAGAGAGAGACAGAAACAGAGACAGAGAGAGAGAGACAGAAACAGAGTCAGAGAGAGAGGGAGAAACAGAGTCAGAGAGAGAGGGAGAAACAGAGTCAGAGAGAGAGGGAGAAACAGAGTCAGAGAGAGAGGGAGAAACAGAGTCAGAGAGAGAGAGACAGAAACAGAGTCAGAGAGAGAGAGAGAGACAGAGTCAGAGAGAGAGAGACAGAGTCAGAGAGAGAGAGAGACAGAAACAGAGTGAGAGAGAGAGAGAGACAGAAACAGAGTCAGAGAGAGACAGAAACAGTCAGAGAGAGAGAGACAGAAACAGAGTCAGAGAGAGAGAGAGACAGAAACAAGTCAGAGAGAGAGAGAGAGACAGAAACAAGTCAGAGAGAGAGAGAGAGACAGAAACAGAGTCAGAGAGAGACAGAAACAGAAACAGTCAGAGAGAGACAGAAACAGAAACAGTCAGAGAGAGACAGAAACAGAAACAGTCAGAGAGAGACAGAAACAGAAACAGTCAGAGAGAGAGACAGAAACAGAAACAGTCAGAGAGAGAACAGAAACAGAAACAGAGTCAGAGAAAAACAGAGTCAGAGACAGATAAAAACAGAGTCAGAGAGAGTGAGAGACAGAAACAGAAACAGTCAGAGAGAGAACAGAAACAGAAACAGAGTCAGAGAAAAACAGAGTCAGAGACAGATAAAAACAGAGTCAGAGAGAGAGAGAGACAGAAACAGTCAGAGAGAGAGACAGAAACACAGTCAGAGAGAGAGACAGAAACACAGTCAGAGAGAGACAGAAACAGAGTCAGAGAGAGACAGACAGAAACACAGTCAGAGAGAGAGACAGAAACACAGTCAGAGAGAGAGACAGAAACACAGTCAGAGAGAGACAGAAACAGAGTCAGAGAGAGACAGAAACACAGTCAGAGAGAGGCAGAAACACAGTCAGAGAGAGACAGAAACACAGTCAGAGAGAGACAGAAACAGAGTCAGAGAGAGACAGACAGAAACAGAGTCAGAGAGAGAGAGAGAGAGAGAGAGAGAGAGATAGAAACAGAGTCAGAGACAGACAGACACAGAGTCAGAGAGAGAGAGAGACAGAAACACAGTCAGAGAGAGACAGAAACAGAGTCAGAGAGAGAGACAGAGACAGAGTCAGAGAGAGAGACAGAGACAGAAACAGAGTCAGAGAGAGACAGACAGAAACAGAGTCAGAGAGAGAGAGACAGAAACAGTCAGAGAGAGAGACAGAAACAGAGTCAGAGAGAGAGAGAGACAGAAACAGAGTCAGAGAGAGAGAGAGACAGAAACAGAGTCAGAGAGAGAGAGAGAGACAGAAACAGAGTCAGAGAGAGAGAGAGAGACAGAAACAGAGTCAGAGAGAGAGAGAGAGAGACAGAAACAGAGTCAGAGTCAGAGTCAGAGAGAGACAGAAACAGAAACAGTCAGAGAGAGAGAGACAGAAACAGAGTCAGAGAGAGTGAGAGACAGAAACAGAGTCAGAGAGAGAGAAAGAGACAGAAACAGAGTCAGAGAGAGAGAGAGACAGAAACAGAGTGAGAGAGAGAGAGAGACAGAAACAGAGTGAGAGAGAGAGAGAGACAGAAACAGAGTGAGAGAGAGAGAGACAGAAACAGAGTGAGAGAGAGAGAGAGACAGAAACAGAGTGAGAGAGAGAGAGAGACAGAAACAGAGTCAGAGAGAGAGAGAGACAGAAACAGAGTCAGAGAGAGAGAGACAGAAACAGAGTCAGAGAGAGAGAGAGACAGAAACAGAGTCAGAGAGAGAGAGAGACAGAAACAGAGTCAGAGAGAGAGAGAGACAGAAACAGAGTCAGAGAGAGAGAGACAGAAACAGAGTCAGAGAGAGAGAGAGACAGAAACAGAGTCAGAGAGAGAGAGAGACAGAGTCAGAGAAAGAGAGAGAGACAGAAACAGAGTCAGAGTTAGAGGGAGACAGAAACAGAAATAGTCAGAGAGAGAGAGAGAGAGAAACAGAGTCAGAGAGAGAGAAAGAGAGAGAAACAGTAAGAGAGAGAGAGAGACAGAAACAGAGTCAGAGAGAGAGAGAGACAGAAACAGAGTGAGAGAGAGAGACAGAAACAGAGTGAGAGAGAGAGAGAGACAGAAACAGAGTCAGAGAGAGAGAGACAGAAACAGAGTCAGAGAGAGAGAGAGACAGAAACAGAGTCAGAGAGAGAGAGAGACAGAAACAGAGTCAGAGAGAGAGAGACAGAAACAGAGTCAGAGAGAGAGAGAGACAGAAACAGAGTCAGAGAGAGAGACAGAAACAGAGTCAGAGAGAGAGAGACAGAAACAGAGTCAGAGAGAGAGAGACAGAAACAGAGTCAGAGAGAGAGAGAGACAGAAACAGAGTCAGAGAAAGAGAGAGAGACAGAAACAGAGTCAGAGTTAGAGAGAGACAGAAACAGAAATAGTCAGAGAGAGAGAGAGAGAGAAACATAGTCAGAGAGAGAGAGAGAGAGAGAAACAGTAAGAGAGAGAGAGAGAGAGAAACAGAGTCAGAGTCAGAGAGAGAGAAACAGAGTCAGAGAGAGAGAGAGACAGAAAGAGTCAGAGAGAGAGAGAGACAGAAAGAGTCAGAGAGAGAGAGAAACAGAGTCAGAGAGAGAGAGAGAGAAACAGAGTCAGAGAGAGAGAGAGAGAGAGAGAGAGAAACAGAGAGAGAGAGAGAGAGACAGAAACAGAGTCAGAGAGAGAGAGACAGAAACAGAGTCAGAGAGAGAGAGAGACAGAAACAGAGTCAGAGAGAGAGAGAGACAGAAACAGAGTCAGAGAGAGAGATAGACAGAAACAGAGTCAGAGAGAGAGAGAGACAGAAACAGAGTCAGAGAGAGAGAGAGACAGAAACAGAGTCAGAGAGAGAGGGAGAAACAGAGTCAGAGAGAGAGGGAGAAACAGAGTCAGAGAGAGAGGGAGAAACAGAGTCAGAGAGAGAGAGACAGAGTGAGAGAGAGAGAGAGACAGAAACAGAGTGAGAGAGAGAGAGAGACAGAAACAGAGTCAGAGAGAGACAGAAACAGTCAGAGAGAGAGAGACAGAAACAGAGTCAGAGAGAGAGAGAGACAGAAACAGAGTCAGAGAGAGAGAGAGACAGAAACAGAGTCAGAGAGAGAGAGAGACAGAAACAGAAACAGTCAGAGAGAGACAGAAACAGAAACAGTCAGAGAGAGACAGAAACAGAAACAGTCAGAGAGAGACAGAAACAGAAACAGTCAGAGAGAGACAGAAACAGAAACAGTCAGAGAGAGACAGAAACAGAAACAGTCAGAGAGAGAGACAGAAACAGAAACAGTCAGAGAGAGAACAGAAACAGAAACAGAGTCAGAGAAAAACAGAGTCAGAGACAGATAAAAACAGAGTCAGAGAGAGAGAGAGACAGAAACAGAAACAGTCAGAGAGAGAACAGAAACAGAAACAGAGTCAAAGAAAAACAGAGTCAGAGACAGATAAAAACAGAGTCAGAGAGAGAGAGAGACAGAAACAGTCAGAGAGAGAGACAGAAACACAGTCAGAGAGAGAGACAGAAACACAGTCAGAGAGAGAGACAGAAACACAGTCAGAGAGAGAGACAGAAACACAGTCAGAGAGAGAGACAGAAACACAGTCAGAGAGAGACAGAAACACAGTCAGAGAGAGACAGAAACAGAGTCAGAGAGAGAGAGACAGAAACAGAGTCAGAGAGAGAGAGAGAGAGAGAGAAACAGAGAGAGAGAGAGAGAGACAGAAACAGAGTCAGAGAGAGAGAGACAGAAACAGAGTCAGAGAGAGAGAGAGACAGAAACAGAGTCAGAGAGAGAGAGAGACAGAAACAGAGTCAGAGAGAGAGATAGACAGAAACAGAGTCAGAGAGAGAGAGAGACAGAAACAGAGTCAGAGAGAGAGGGAGAAACAGAGTCAGAGAGAGAGGGAGAAACAGAGTCAGAGAGAGAGGGAGAAACAGAGTCAGAGAGAGAGAGAGACAGAAACAGAGTGAGAGAGAGAGACAGAAACAGAGTGAGAGAGAGAGAGAGACAGAAACAGAGTCAGAGAGAGAGAGAGACAGAAACAGAGTCAGAGAGAGAGAGAGACAGAAACAGAGTCAGAGAGAGAGAGAGACAGAAACAGAGTCAGAGAGAGAGAGACAGAAACAGAGTCAGAGAGAGAGAGAGACAGAAACAGAGTCAGAGAGAGAGACAGAAACAGAGTCAGAGAGAGAGAGACAGAAACAGAGTCAGAGAGAGAGAGACAGAAACAGAGTCAGAGAGAGAGAGAGACAGAAACAGAGTCAGAGAAAGAGAGAGAGACAGAAACAGAGTCAGAGTTAGAGAGAGACAGAAACAGAAATAGTCAGAGAGAGAGAGAGAGAGAAACATAGTCAGAGAGAGAGAGAGAGAGAGAAACAGTAAGAGAGAGAGAGAGAGAGAAACAGAGTCAGAGTCAGAGAGAGAGAAACAGAGTCAGAGAGAGAGAGAGACAGAAAGAGTCAGAGAGAGAGAGAGACAGAAAGAGTCAGAGAGAGAGAGAAACAGAGTCAGAGAGAGAGAGAGAGAAACAGAGTCAGAGAGAGAGAGAGAGAGAGAGAGAGAAACAGAGAGAGAGAGAGAGAGACAGAAACAGAGTCAGAGAGAGAGAGACAGAAACAGAGTCAGAGAGAGAGAGAGACAGAAACAGAGTCAGAGAGAGAGAGAGACAGAAACAGAGTCAGAGAGAGAGATAGACAGAAACAGAGTCAGAGAGAGAGAGAAACAGAGTCAGAGAGAGAGAGAGAGAAACAGAGTCAGAGAGAGAGAGAGAGAGAGAGAGAGAAACAGAGAGAGAGAGAGAGAGACAGAAACAGAGTCAGAGAGAGAGAGACAGAAACAGAGTCAGAGAGAGAGAGAGACAGAAACAGAGTCAGAGAGAGAGAGAGACAGAAACAGAGTCAGAGAGAGAGAGAGACAGAAACAGAGTCAGAGAGAGAGAGAGACAGAAACAGAGTCAGAGAGAGAGGGAGAAACAGAGTCAGAGAGAGAGGGAGAAACAGAGTCAGAGAGAGAGGGAGAAACAGAGTCAGAGAGAGAGAGACAGAGTGAGAGAGAGAGAGAGACAGAAACAGAGTGAGAGAGAGAGAGAGACAGAAACAGAGTCAGAGAGAGACAGAAACAGTCAGAGAGAGAGAGACAGAAACAGAGTCAGAGAGAGAGAGAGACAGAAACAGAGTCAGAGAGAGAGAGAGACAGAAACAGAAACAGTCAGAGAGAGACAGAAACAGAAACAGTCAGAGAGAGACAGAAACAGAAACAGTCAGAGAGAGACAGAAACAGAAACAGTCAGAGAGAGACAGAAACAGAAACAGTCAGAGAGAGACAGAAACAGAAACAGTCAGAGAGAGAGACAGAAACAGAAACAGTCAGAGAGAGAACAGAAACAGAAACAGAGTCAGAGAAAAACAGAGTCAGAGACAGATAAAAACAGAGTCAGAGAGAGAGAGAGACAGAAACAGAAACAGTCAGAGAGAGAACAGAAACAGAAACAGAGTCAAAGAAAAACAGAGTCAGAGACAGATAAAAACAGAGTCAGAGAGAGAGAGAGACAGAAACACAGTCAGAGAGAGAGACAGAAACACAGTCAGAGAGAGAGACAGAAACACAGTCAGAGAGAGAGACAGAAACACAGTCAGAGAGAGAGACAGAAACACAGTCAGAGAGAGACAGAAACACAGTCAGAGAGAGACAGAAACAGAGTCAGAGAGAGAGAGACAGAAACAGAGTCAGAGAGAGAGAGAGAGAGAGAGAAACAGAGAGAGAGAGAGAGAGACAGAAACAGAGTCAGAGAGAGAGAGACAGAAACAGAGTCAGAGAGAGAGAGAGACAGAAACAGAGTCAGAGAGAGAGAGAGACAGAAACAGAGTCAGAGAGAGAGATAGACAGAAACAGAGTCAGAGAGAGAGAGAGACAGAAACAGAGTCAGAGAGAGAGGGAGAAACAGAGTCAGAGAGAGAGGGAGAAACAGAGTCAGAGAGAGAGGGAGAAACAGAGTCAGAGAGAGAGGGAGAAACAGAGTCAGAGAGAGAGAGACAGAGTGAGAGAGAGAGAGAGACAGAAACAGAGTGAGAGAGAGAGAGAGACAGAAACAGTCAGAGAGAGAGAGACAGAAACAGAGTCAGAGAGAGAGAGAGACAGAAACAGAGTCAGAGAGAGAGAGAGACAGAAACAGAAACAGTCAGAGAGAGACAGAAACAGAAACAGTCAGAGAGAGACAGAAACAGAAACAGTCAGAGAGAGACAGAAACAGAAACAGTCAGAGAGAGACAGAAACAGAAACAGTCAGAGAGAGAGACAGAAACAGAAACAGGCAGAGAGAGAGACAGAAACAGAAACAGTCAGAGAGAGAACAGAAACAGAAACAGAGTCAGAGAAAAACAGAGTCAGAGACAGATAAAAACAGAGTCAGAGAGAGAGAGAGACAGAAACAGAAACAGTCAGAGAGAGAACAGAAACAGAAACAGAGTCAGAGAAAAACAGAGTCAGAGACAGATAAAAACAGAGTCAGAGAGAGAGAGAGACAGAAACAGTCAGAGAGAGAGACAGAAACACAGTCAGAGAGAGAGACAGAAACACAGTCAGAGAGAGAGACAGAAACACAGTCAGAGAGAGAGACAGAAACACAGTCAGAGAGAGACAGAAACAGAGTCAGAGAGAGACAGACAGAAACACAGTCAGAGAGAGAGACAGAAACACAGTCAGAGAGAGAGACAGAAACACAGTCAGAGAGAGACAGAAACAGAGTCAGAGAGAGACAGAAACACAGTCAGAGAGAGACAGAAACACAGTCAGAGAGAGACAGAAACAGAGTCAGAGAGAGACAGACAGAAACAGAGTCAGAGAGAGAGAGAGAGAGAGAGATAGAAACAGAGTCAGAGACAGACAGACACAGAGTCAGAGAGAGAGAGAGACAGAAACACAGTCAGAGAGAGACAGAAACAGAGTCAGAGAGAGAGACAGAGACAGAAACAGAGTCAGAGAGAGACAGAAACAGAGTCAGAGAGAGACAGAAACAGAAACAGAGTCAGAGAGAGAGAGAGAGACAGAAACAGAGTCAGAGAGAGAGAGAGACAGAAACAGAGTCAGAGAGAGAGAGAGACAGAAACAGAGTCAGAGAGAGACAGAAACAGAGTCAGAGAAAGAGAGAGAGACAGAAACAGAGTCAGAGTTAGAGAGAGACAGAAACAGAAATAGTCAGAGAGAGAGAGAGAGAGAAACAGAGTCAGAGAGAGAAAGAGAGAGAAACAGTAAGAGAGAGAGAGAGAGAGAAACAGAGTCAGAGTCAGAGAGAGAGAAACAGAGTCAGAGAGAGAGAGAGACAGAAACAGAGTCAGAGAGAGAGAGAGACAGAAACAGAGTCAGAGAGAGAGAGAAACAGAGTCAGAGAGAGAGAGAGAGAAACAGAGTCAGAGAGAGAGAGAGAGAAACAGAGTCAGAGAAAGAGAGAGAGAGACAGAAACAGAGAGAGAGAGAGAGAGACAGAAACAGAGAGAGAGAGAGAGAGACAGAAAGAGAGTCAGAGAGAGAGAGAGAGACAGAAACAGAGTCAGAGAGAGAGACAGAAACAGAGTCAGAGAGAGAGAGAGACAGAAACAGAGTCAGAGAGAGAGGGAGAAACAGAGTCAGAGAGAGAGGGAGAAACAGAGTCAGAGAGAGAGGGAGAAACAGAGTCAGAGAGAGAGAGACAGAAACAGAGTCAGAGAGAGAGAGAGAGACAGAGTCAGAGAGAGAGAGACAGAGTGAGAGAGAGAGAGAGACAGAAACAGAGTGAGAGAGAGAGAGAGACAGAAACAGAGTCAGAGAGAGAGAGACAGAAACAGTCAGAGAGAGAGAGACAGAAACAGAGTCAGAGAGAGAGAGAGAGAGACAGAAACAAGTCAGAGAGAGAGAGAGAGACAGAAACAAAGTCAGAGAGAGAGAGAGAGACAGAAACAGAGTCAGAGAGAGACAGAAACAGAAACAGTCAGAGAGACAGAAACAGAAACAGTCAGAGAGAGACAGAAACAGAAACAGTCAGAGAGAGACAGAAACAGAAACAGTCAGAGAGAGAGACAGAAACAGAAACAGTCAGAGAGAGAACAGAAACAGAAACAGAGTCAGAGAAAAACAGAGTCAGAGACAGATAAAAACAGAGTCAGAGAGAGAGAGAGACAGAAACAGAAACAGTCAGAGAGAGAACAGAAACAGAAACAGAGTCAGAGAAAAACAGAGTCAGAGACAGATAAAAACAGAGTCAGAGAGAGAGAGAGACAGAAACACAGTCAGAGAGAGAGACAGAAACACAGTCAGAGAGAGAGACAGAAACACAGTCAGAGAGAGAGACAGAAACACAGTCAGAGAGAGACAGAAACAGAGTCAGAGAGAGACAGAAACACAGTCAGAGAGAGACAGAAACACAGTCAGAGAGACAGAAACACAGTCAGAGAGACAGAAACACAGTCAGAGAGAGACAGAAACAGAGTCAGAGAGAGACAGACAGAAACAGAGTCAGAGAGAGAGAGAGAGAGATAGAAACAGAGTCAGAGACAGACAGACACAGAGTCAGAGAGAGAGAGAGACAGAAACAGAGTCAGAGAGAGACAGAAACACAGTCAGAGAGAGACAGAAACAGAGTCAGAGAGAGACAGACAGAAACAGAGTCAGAGAGAGAGAGAGAGAGATAGAAACAGAGTCAGAGACAGACAGACACAAAGTCAGAGAGAGAGAGACAGAAACAGAGTCAGAGAGAGACAGAAACAGAGTCAGAGAGAGAGACAGAGACAGAAACAGAGTCAGAGAGAGAGAGACAGAAACAGTCAGAGAGAGAGAGACAGAAACAGAGTCAGAGAGAGAGAGAGACAGAAACAAGTCAGAGAGAGAGAGACAGAAACAAGTCAGAGAGAGAGAGAGAGACAGAAACAGAGTCAGAGAGAGACAGAAACAGAAATAGTCAGAGAGAGACAGAAACAGAAACAGTCAGAGAGAGACAGAAACAGAAACAGTCAGAGAGAGACAGAAACAGAAACAGTCAGAGAGAGACAGAAACAGAAACAGTCAGAGAGAGACAGAAACAGAAACAGTCAGAGAGAGAGACAGAAACAGAAACAGTCAGAGAGAGAACAGAAACAGAAACAAAGTCAGAGAAAAACAGAGTCAGAGAGAGAGAGAGACAGAAACAGTCAGAGAGAGAGACAGAAACAGAAACAGTCAGAGAGAGAACAGAAACAGAAACAGAGTCAGAGAAAAACAGAGTCAGAGAGAGAGAGAGACAGAAACAGAAACAGTCAGAGAGAGAACAGAAACAGAAACAGAGTCAGAGAAAAACAGAGTCAGAGACAGATAAAAACAGAGTCAGAGACAGATAAAAACAGAGTCAGAGAGAGAGAGAGAGAGAAACAGTCAGAGAGAGAGACAGAAACACAGTCAGAGAGAGAGACAGAAACACAGTCAGAGAGAGAGACAGAAACACAGTCAGAGAGAGACAGAAACACAGTCAGAGAGAGACAGAAACAGAGTCAGAGAGAGACAGAAACAGAGTCAGAGAGAGACAGAAACAGAGTCAGAGTCAGAGAGAGAGAGACAGACAGACACAGAGTCAGAGAGAGAGAGAGACAGACACAGAGTCAGAGAGAGAGAGAGACAGAAACACAGTCAGAGAGAGACAGAGACAGAAACAGAGTCAGAGAGAGAGACAGAGACAGAAACAGAGTCAGAGAGAGACAGAAACAGAGTCAGAGAGAGACAGAAACAGAGTCAGAGAGAGACAGAAACAGAGTCAGAGAGAGAGACAGAGACAGAAACAGAGTCAGAGAGAGAGAGAGACAGAAACAGAGTCAGAGAGAGAGAAACAGTAAGAGAGAAAGAGAGAGAGAGAAACAGAGTCAGAGAGAGACAGAAACAGAGTCAGAGAGCGAGAGAGAGAAACAGAGTCAGAGAGAGAGAGACAGAAAGAGTCAGAGAGAGAGAGAAACAGAGTCAGAGAGAGAGACAGAGACAGAAACAGAGTCAGAGAGAGAGAGAGAAACAGAGTCAGAGAGAGAATGAG
>NW_027140705.1:0-52500 GCF_036365525.1 Heterodontus francisci | reverse complement strand
CAGAAACAGAGTCAGAGAGAGAGAGACAGAAACAGAGTCAGAGAGAGAGAGAGAGAGACAGAAACAGAGTCAGAGAGAGAGAGACAGAAACAGAGTCAGAGAGAGAGAGACAGAAACAGTCAGAGAGAGAGACAGAAACAGAGTCAGAGAGAGAGAGACAGAAACAGAGTCAGAGAGAGAGAGACAGAAACAGAGTCAGAGAGAGAGAGACAGAAACAGTCAGAGAGAGAGACAGAAACAGAGTCAGAGAGAGAGAGACAGAAACAGAGTCAGAGAGAGAGAGACAGAAACAGAGTCAGAGAGAGAGAGACAGAAACAGAGTCAGAGAGAGAGAGAGAGACAGAAACAGAGTCAGAGAGAGAGAGAGAGAGAGAGACAGAAACAGAGTCAGAGTCAGAGTCAGAGAGAGACAGAAACAGAAACAGTCAGAGAGAGAGAGACAGAAACAGAGTCAGAGAGAGAGAGACAGAATCAGAGACAGACAAAAACAGAGTCAGAGAGAGAGAGAGAGACAGAAACACAGTGAGAGAGAGACAGAAACACAGTGAGAGAGAGACAGAAACACAGTGAGAGAGAGACAGAAACAGTCAGAGAGAGAGACAGAAACAGTCAGAGAGAGAGACAGAAACACAGTCAGAGAGAGACAGAAACAGAGTCAGAGAGAGACAGAAACAGAGTCAGAGAGAGACAGAAACACAGTGAGAGAGAGACAGAAACACAGTGAGAGAGACAGAAACAGTGAGAGAGACAGAAACACAGTGAGAGAGAGACAGAAACACAGTGAGAGAGAGACAGAAACACAGTGAGAGAGAGACAGAAACAGTGAGAGAGAGACAGAAACAGTGAGAGAGAGACAGAAACAGTGAGAGAGACAGAAACAGTGAGAGAGACAGAAACAGTGAGAGAGACAGAAACACAGTGAGAGAGAGACAGAAACACAGTGAGAGAGAGACAGAAACACAGTGAGAGAGAGAGACAGAAACACAGTGAGAGAGAGAGACAGAAACACAGTGAGAGAGAGAGACAGAAACAGAGTCAGAGAGAGAGACAGAAACACAGTGAGAGAGACAGAAACACAGTGAGAGAGAGACAGAAACAGTCAGAGAGACAGAAACACGTTCAGAGAGAGAGACAGAAACACGTTCAGAGAGAGAGAGACAGAAACAGAGTCAGAGAGAGACAGAAACACAGTGAGAGAGAGACAGAAACAGTCAGAGAGACAGAAACACGTTCAGAGAGAGAGACAGAAACACGTTCAGAGAGAGAGAGACAGAAACACGTTCAGAGAGAGAGAGACAGAAACACAGTCAGAGAGAGAGACAGAAACACAGTCAGAGAGAGAGACAGAAACACAGTCAGAGAGAGAGACAGAAACAGTCAGAGAGAGAGACAGAAACAGTCAGAGAGAGAGACAGAAACACAGTCAGAGAGAGACAGAAACAGAGTCAGAGAGAGACAGAAACAGAGTCAGAGAGAGACAGAAACACAGTGAGAGAGACAGAAACACAGTGAGAGAGACAGAAACACAGTGAGAGAGAGACAGAAACACAGTGAGAGAGAGACAGAAACAGTGAGAGAGAGACAGAAACAGTGAGAGAGAGACAGAAACAGTGAGAGAGACAGAAACAGTGAGAGAGACAGAAACACAGTGAGAGAGAGACAGAAACACAGTGAGAGAGAGACAGAAACACAGTGAGAGAGAGACAGAAACACAGTGAGAGAGAGAGACAGAAACACAGTGAGAGAGAGAGACAGAAACAGAGTCAGAGAGAGAGACAGAAACACAGTGAGAGAGAGACAGAAACACAGTGAGAGAGAGACAGAAACAGTCAGAGAGACAGAAACACGTTCAGAGAGAGAGACAGAAACACGTTCAGAGAGAGAGAGACAGAAACAGAGTCAGAGAGAGACAGAAACACAGTGAGAGAGAGACAGAAACAGTCAGAGAGACAGAAACACGTTCAGAGAGAGAGACAGAAACACGTTCAGAGAGAGAGAGACAGAAACACAGTCAGAGAGAGAGACAGAAACACAGTCAGAGAGAGAGACAGAAACACAGTCAGAGAGAGAGACAGAAACACAGTCAGAGAGAGAGACAGAAACAGTCAGAGAGAGAGACAGAAACAGTCAGAGAGAGAGACAGAAACAGTCAGAGAGAGAGACAGAAACAGAGTCAGAGAGAGACAGAAACAGAGTCAGAGAGAGACAGAAACAGAGTCAGAGAGAGACAGAAACACAGTGAGAGAGACAGAAACACAGTGAGAGAGACAGAAACACAGTGAGAGAGAGACAGAAACACAGTGAGAGAGAGACAGAAACACAGTGAGAGAGAGACAGAAACACAGTGAGAGAGAGACAGAAACAGTGAGAGAGAGACAGAAACAGTGAGAGAGAGACAGAAACAGTGAGAGAGACAGAAACACAGTGAGAGAGAGACAGAAACACAGTGAGAGAGAGACAGAAACACAGTGAGAGAGAGACAGAAACACAGTGAGAGAGAGACAGAAACACAGTGAGAGAGAGACAGAAACACAGTGAGAGAGAGACAGAAACAGAGTCAGAGAGAGAGAGAAACAGAGTCAGAGAGAGAGAGAGACAGAGTCAGAGAGAGAGAGAGAAAGAGTCAGAGAGAGAGAGACAGAAACAGAGTCAGAGAGAGACAGAAACAGTCAGAGAGAGAGACAGAAACAGAGTCAGAGAGAGAGACAGAAACAGAGTCAGAGAGAGAGAGACAGAAACAGAGTCAGAGAGAGAGAGAGAGAGACAGAAACAGAGTCAGAGAGAGAGAGAGAGAGACAGAAACAGAGTCAGAGAGAGAGAGACAGAAACAGTCAGAGAGAGAGACAGAAACAGAGTCAGAGAGAGAGAGACAGAAACAGAGTCAGAGAGAGAGAGACAGAAACAGAGTCAGAGAGAGAGAGACAGAAACAGAGTCAGAGAGAGAGAGACAGAAACAGTCAGAGAGAGAGACAGAAACAGAGTCAGAGAGAGAGAGAGACAGAAACAGAGTCAGAGAGAGACAGAAACAGAAACAGTCAGAGAGAGAGAGACAGAAACAGAGTCAGAGAGAGTGAGAGACAGAAACAGAGTCAGAGAGAGAGAGACAGAAACAGAGTCAGAGACAGACAAAAACAGAGTCAGAGAGAGAGAGAGAGACAGAAACACAGTGAGAGAGAGACAGAAACACAGTGAGAGATAGACAGAAACACTGAGAGAGAGACAGAAACACAGTGAGAGAGAGACAGAAACACAGTGAGAGAGAGACAGAAACACAGTGAGAGAGAGACAGAAACACAGTGAGAGAGAGACAGAAACAGTGAGAGAGAGACAGAAACAGTGAGAGAGAGACAGAAACAGTGAGAGAGAGACAGAAACACAGTGAGAGAGAGACAGAAACACAGTGAGAGAGAGACAGAAACACAGTGAGAGAGACAGAAACACAGTGAGAGAGAGACAGAAACACAGTGAGAGAGAGACAGAAACACAGTGAGAGAGAGACAGAAACACAGTGAGAGAGAGACAGAAACACAGTGAGAGAGAGAGACAGAAACACAGTGAGAGAGAGACAGAAACACAGTGAGAGAGAGACAGAAACACAGTGAGAGAGAGACAGAAACACAGTGAGAGAGAGAGACAGAAACACAGTGAGAGAGAGACAGAAACACAGTGAGAGAGAGAGACAGAAACACAGTGAGAGAGAGACAGAAACACAGTGAGAGAGAGAGACAGAAACAGAGTCAGAGAGAGAGACAGAAACAGAGTCAGAGAGAGAGACAGAAACACAGAGTCAGAGAGAGAGACAGAAACACAGAGTCAGAGAGAGAGAGAGAGACAGAGTCAGAGACAGACAGAAACAGAGTCAGAGACAGACAGAAACAGAGTCAGAGAGAAAGAGACAGAAACAGAGTCAGAGAGAGAGAGACAGAAATAGAGTCAGAGAGAGAGAGACAGAAATAGAGTCAGAGAGAGAGAGAGAGACAGAAACAGAGTCAGAGAGAGAGAAACAGTAAGAGAGAGAGAGAGAAACAGAGTCAGAGAGAGAGAGAGACAGAGTCAGAGAGAGAGAGAGAGACAGAAACAGAGTCAGAGAGAGAGAGAAACAGAGTCAGAGAGAGAGAGAGACAGAAACAGAGTCAGAGAGAGAGAGACAGAAACAGAGTCAGAGAGAGAGAGAAGCAGTAAGAGAGAGAGAGAGAGAGAAACAGAGTCAGAGAGACAGAAACAGAGTCAGAGGGAGAGAGAGAGACAGAAACAGAGAGAGAGAGAGAGACAGAAACAGAGTCAGAGAGAGAGACAGAGTCAGAGGGAGAGAGAGAGACAGAAACAGAGAGAGAGAGAGAGACAGAAACACAGAGAGAGAGAGAGAGAAACAGAGTCAGAGAGAGAGAGAGACAGAAACAGAGTCAGAGAGAGAGAGACAGAAACAGAGTCAGAGAGAGAGACAGAAACAGAGTCAGAGAGAGAGAGAGAGAGACAGAAACAGAGTCAGAGAGAGAGAGACAGAAACAGAGTCAGAGAAAGACAGAAACAGAGTCAGAGAAAGACAGAAACAGAGTCAGAGAGAGAGAGAGAGACAGAAACAGAGTCAGAGAAAGACAGAAACAGAGTCAGAGAGAGAGAGAGACAGAAACAGAGTCAGAGAGAGAGAGAGAGAGAGACAGAAACAGAGTCAGAGAGAGAGAGAGAGAGAGACAGAAACAGAGTCAGAGAAAGACAGAAACAGAGTCAGAGAGAGAGAGAGAGACAGAAACAGAGTCAGAGAGAGAGAGACAGAAACAGAGTCAGAGAGAGAGAGAGACAGAAACAGAGTCAGAGAGAGAGAGAGACAGAAACAGAGTCAGAGAGAGAGAGAGACAGAAACGGAGTCAGAGAGAGAGACAGAAACGGAGTCAGAGAGAGAGAGACAGAAACGGAGTCAGAGAGAGAGAGACAGAAACGGAGTCAGAGAGAGAGAGACAGAAACGGAGTCAGAGAGAGAGAGACAGAAACAGAGTCAGAGAGAGAGAGAGACAGAAACAGAGTCAGAGAGAGAGAGAGACAGAAACAGAGTCAGAGAGAGAGAGAGACAGAAACAGAGTCAGAGAGAGAGAGAGACAGAAACAGAGTCAGAGAGAGAGAGAGAGACAGAAACAGAGTCAGAGAGAGTCAGAGAGAGAGAGAGAGACAGAGTCAGCGAGAGAGACAGAAACAGTCAGCGAGAGAGACAGAAACAGTCAGAGAGAGAGACAGAAACAGTCAGAGAGAGAGAGAGACAGAAACAGAAACAGAGTCAGAGAGAGAGAGAGAAAGAGAAACACAGTCAGAGAGAGAGACAGAAACACAGTCAGAGAGAGAGACAGAAACACAGTCAGAGGTAGAGACAGAAACACAGTCAGAGAGAGAGACAGAAACACAGTCAGAGAGAGACAGAAACACAGTCAGAGAGAGAGAGACAGAGACAGAAACAGAGTCAGAGACAGACAGAAACAGAGTCAGAGAGAAAGAGACAGAAACAGGGTCAGAGAGAGAGAGACAGAAATAGAGTCAGAGAGAGAGAGACAGCAACAGAGTCAGAGAGAGAGAGAAACAGTAAGAGAGAGAGAGAGAGACAGAGTCAGAGGGAGAGAGAGAGACAGAAACAGAGAGAGAGAGAGAGAGAAACAGAGTCAGAGAGAGAGAGAGAGAGAAACAGTCAGAGAGAGAGAGACAGAAACAGAGTCAGAGAGAGAGAGAAACAGTAAGAGAGAGAGAGAGAGAAACAGAGTCAGAGAGAGAGAGAGACAGAAACAGAGTCAGAGAGAGAGAGACAGAGTCAGAGGGAGAGAGAGAGAGACAGAAACAGAGAGAGAGAGAGACAGAAACAGAGTCAGAGAGAGAGAGAGAGAGAGAGAGAGAGAGAAACAGAGTCAGAGAGAGAGAGACAGAAACAGAGTCAGAGAGAGAGAGACAGAAACAGAGTCAGAGAGAGAGAGACAGCAACAGAGTCAGAGAGAGAGAGAAACAGTAAGAGAGAGAGAGAGAGACAGAGTCAGAGGGAGAGAGAGAGACAGAAACAGAGAGAGAGAGAGAGAGAAACAGAGTCAGAGAGAGAGAGAGAGAGAGAGAAACAGTCAGAGAGAGAGAGACAGAAACAGAGTCAGAGAGAGAGAGAAACAGTAAGAGAGAGAGAGAGAGAAACAGAGTCAGAGAGAGAGAGAGACAGAAACAGAGTCAGAGAGAGAGAGACAGAGTCAGAGGGAGAGAGAGAGAGACAGAAACAGAGAGAGAGAGAGACAGAAACAGAGTCAGAGAGAGAGAGAGAGAGAGAGAGAGAGAGAAACAGAGTCAGAGAGAGAGAGACAGAAACAGAGTCAGAGAGAGAGAGACAGAAACAGAGTCAGAGAGAGAGAGAAACAGTAAGAGAGAGAGAGAGAGAAACAGAGTCAGAGAGAGAGAGAGAGACAGAAAGAGTCAGAGAGAGACAGAAACAGAGTCAGAGAGAGAGAGACAGAGTCAGAGGGAGAGAGACAGAGTCAGAGGGAGAGAGAGAGACAGAAACAGAGAGAGAGAGAGAAACAGAGTCAGAGAGAGAGAGAGAGAGAGAGACAGAAACAGAGTCAGAGAGAGAGAGAGACAGAAACAGAGTCAGAGAGAGAGAGAGAGAGACAGAAACAGAGTCAGAGAGAGAGAGACAGAAACAGAGTCAGAGAGAGAGAGACAGAAACACAGTCAGAGAGAGACAGAAACACAGTCAGAGAGAGACAGAAACACAGTCAGAGAGAGAGAGACAGAAATAGAGTCAGAGAGAGAGAGACAGAAACAGAGTCAGAGAGAGAGAGACAGAAACAGAGTCAGAGAGAGAGAGACAGAAACACAGTCAGAGAGAGACAGAAACACAGTCAGAGAGAGACAGAAACACAGTCAGAGAGAGAGAGACAGAAATAGAGTCAGAGAGAGAGAGACAGAAACAGAGTCAGAGAGAGAGAGACAGAAACACAGTCAGAGAGAGACAGAAACACAGTCAGAGAGAGAGAGACAGAAATAGAGTCAGAGAGACAGAGACAGAAACAGAGTCAGAGACAGACAGAAACAGAGTCAGAGAGAAAGAGACAGAAACAGAGTCAGAGAGAGAGAGACAGAAATAGAGTCAGAGAGAGAGAGAAACAGTAAGAGAGAGAGAGAGAGACAGAGTCAGAGGGAGAGAGAGAGACAGAAACAGAGAGAGAGAGAGAGAGAGAAACAGAGTCAGAGAGAGAGAGAGAGAGAGAAACAGAGTCAGAGAGAGAGAGACAGAAACAGAGTCAGAGAGAGAGAGAAACAGTAAGAGAGAGAGAGAAACAGAGTCAGAGAGAGAGAGAGAGACAGAAACAGAGTCAGAGAGAGAGAGACAGAGTCAGAGGGAGAGAGAGAGAGACAGAAACAGAGAGAGAGAGAGACAGAAACAGAGTCAGAGAGGGAGAGAGAGAGAGAGAAACAGAGTCAGAGAGAGAGAGAGAGAAACAGAGTCAGAGAGAGAGAGACAGAAACAGAGTCAGAGAGAGAGAGAAACAGTAAGAGAGAGAGAGAGAGAAACAGAGTCAGAGAGATAGAGAGAGACAGAAAGAGTCAGAGAGAGACAGAAACAGAGTCAGAGAGAGAGAGACAGAGTCAGAGGGAGAGAGAGAGACAGAAACAGAGAGAGAGAGAGAAACAGAGTCAGAGAGAGAGAGAGAGAGAGAGAGAGACAGAAACAGAGTCAGAGAGAGAGAGAGACAGAAACAGAGTCAGAGAGAGAGAGAGAGAGAGACAGAAACAGAGTCAGAGAGAGAGAGAGAGAGAGACAGAAACAGAGTCAGAGAGAGAGAGAGACAGAAACAGAGTCAGAGAGAGAGAGTGACAGAAACAGAGTCAGAGAGAGAGAGACAGAAACAGAGTCAGAGAGAGAGAGACAGAAACAGAGTCAGAGAGAGAGAGACAGAAACAGAGTCAGAGAGAGAGAGACAGAAACAGTCAGAGAGAGAGACAGAAACAGAGTCAGAGAGAGAGAGACAGAAACAGAGTCAGAGAGAGAGAGACAGAAACAGAGTCAGAGAGAGAGACAGAAACAGAGTCACAACGAGAGAGACAGAAACAGAGTCAGAGAGAGAGAGACAGAAACAGAGTCAGAGAGAGAGAGAAACAGTCAGAGAGAGAGAGACTGAAACAGAGTCAGATAGAGAGAGAGAGACAGAAACAGAGTCAGAGAGAGAGAGACAGAAACAGAGTCAGAGAGAGAGAGACAGAAACAGTCAGAGAGAGAGAGAAACAGTCAGAGAGAGAGAGACAGAAACAGAGTCAGAGAGAGAGAGACAGAAACAGAGTCAGAGAGAGAGAGATAGAAACAGTCAGAGAGAGAGAAAGACAGAAACAGAGTCAGAGAGAGAGACAGAAACAGAGTCAGAGAGAGAGAGACAGAAACAGAGTCAGAGAGAGAGAGACAGAAACAGTCAGAGAGAGAGAGACAGAAACAGAGTCAGAGAGAGAGAGAGAGAAACAGAGTCAGAGAGAGAGAGACAGAAACAGAGTCAGAGAGAGAGAGACAGAAACAGAGTCAGAGAGAGAGAGACAGAAACAGTCAGAGAGAGACAGAAACAGAGTCAGAGAGAGAGACAGAAACAGAGTCAGATAGAGAGAGAGAGACAGAAACAGAGTCAGAGAGAGAGAGACAGAAACAGAGTCAGAGAGAGAGAGACAGAAACAGTCAGAGAGAGAGAGACAGAAACAGAGTCAGAGAGAGAGAGACAGAAACAGAGTCAGAGAGAGAGAGACAGAAACAGAGTCAGAGAGAGACAGAAACAGAGTCAGAGAGAGAGACAGAAACAGAGTCAGAGAGAGAGAGACAGAAACAGAGTCAGAGAGAGAGAGACAGAAACAGTCAGAGAGAGAGAGACAGAAACAGAGTCAGAGAGAGAGAGAGAGAAACAGAGTCAGAGAGAGAGACAGAAACAGAGTCAGAGAGAGAGAGACAGAAACAGTCAGAGAGAGAGAGAAACAGTCAGAGAGAGAGACTGAAACAGAGTCAGATAGAGAGAGAGAGACAGAAACAGAGTCAGAGAGAGAGAGACAGAAACAGAGTCAGAGAGAGAGAGACAGAAACAGAGTCAGAGAGAGAGAGACAGAAACAGTCAGAGAGAGAGACAGAAACAGAGTCAGAGAGAGAGAGACAGAAACAGAGTCAGAGAGAGAGAGACAGAAACAGTCAGAGAGAGAGAGACAGAAACAGAGTCAGAGAGAGAGAGAGACAGAAACAGTCAGAGAGAGAGAGACTGAAACAGAGTCAGAGAGAGAGAGACAGAAACAGAGTCAGAGAGAGAGAGAAACAGTCAGAGAGAGAGAGACTGAAACAGAGTCAGATAGAGAGAGAGAGACAGAAACAGAGTCAGAGAGAGAGACAGAAACAGAGTCAGAGAGAGAGACAGAAACAGAGTCACAACGAGAGAGACAGAAACAGAGTCAGAGAGAGAGAGAGACAGAAACAGTCAGAGAGAGAGAGACAGAAACAGTCAGAGAGAGAGAGAAACAGTCAGAGAGAGAGAGACTGAAACAGAGTCAGATAGAGAGAGAGAGACAGAAACAGAGTCAGAGAGAGAGAGACAGAAACAGAGTCAGAGAGAGAGAGACAGAAACAGTCAGAGAGAGAGAGAAACAGTCAGAGAGAGAGAGACTGAAACAGAGTCAGATAGAGAGAGACAGAAACAGAGTCAGAGAGAGAGAGAGACAGAAACAGAGTCAGAGAGAGAGAGACAGAAACAGAGTCAGAGAGAGAGAGACAGAAACAGAGTCAGAGAGAGAGAGACAGAAACAGAGTCAGAGAGAGAGAGACAGAAACAGAGTCAGAGAGAGAGAGACAGAAACAGTCAGAGAGAGAGAGAAACAGTCAGAGAGAGAGAGACTGAAACAGAGTCAGATAGAGAGAGAAACAGTCAGAGAGAGAGAGACTGAAACAGAGTCAGATAGAGAGAGAGAGACAGAAACAGAGTCAGAGAGAGAGACAGAAACAGAGTCAGAGAGAGAGAGACAGAAACAGAGTCAGAGAGAGAGAGACAGAAACAGTCAGAGAGAGAGAGAAACAGTCAGAGAGAGAGACTGAAACAGAGTCAGATAGAGAGAGAGAGACAGAAACATAGTCAGAGAGAGACAGAAACAGAGTCAGAGAGAGAGACAGAAACAGAGTCAGAGAGAGAGAGACAGAAACAGAGTCAGAGAGAGAGAGACAGAAACAGAGTCAGAGAGAGAGAGACAGAAACAGAGTCAGAGAGAGAGAGACAGAAACAGAGTCAGAGAGAGAGAGACAGAAACAGTCAGAGAGAGAGACAGAAACAGAGTCAGAGAGAGAGAGACAGAAACAGAGTCAGAGAGAGAGAGACAGAAACAGTCAGAGAGAGAGAGACAGAAACAGAGTCAGAGAGAGAGAGACAGAAACAGTCAGAGAGAGAGAGACTGAAACAGAGTCAGAGAGAGAGAGACTGAAACAGAGTCAGAGAGAGAGAGAGAGAGAGAGACAGAAACAGAGTCAGAGAGAGAGACAGAAACAGAGTCAGAGAGAGAGACAGAAACAGAGTCACAACGAGAGAGACAGAAACAGAGTCAGAGAGAGAGAGAGACAGAAACAGAGTCAGAGAGAGAGAGACAGAAACAGTCAGAGAGAGAGAGAAACAGTCAGAGAGAGAGAGACTGAAACAGAGTCAGATAGAGAGAGAGAGACAGAAACAGAGTCAGAGAGAGAGAGACAGAAACAGAGTCAGAGAGAGAGAGACAGAAACAGTCAGAGAGAGAGAGAAACAGTCAGAGAGAGAGAGACTGAAACAGAGTCAGATAGAGAGAGACAGAAACAGAGTCAGAGAGAGAGAGAGACAGAAACAGAGTCAGAGAGAGAGAGACAGAAACAGAGTCAGAGAGAGAGAGACAGAAACAGAGTCAGAGAGAGAGAGACAGAAACAGAGTCAGAGAGAGAGAGACAGAAACAGTCAGAGAGAGAGAGAAACAGTCAGAGAGAGAGAGACTGAAACAGAGTCAGATAGAGAGAGAAACAGTCAGAGAGAGAGAGACTGAAACAGAGTCAGATAGAGAGAGAGAGACAGAAACAGAGTCAGAGAGAGAGAGACAGAAACAGAGTCAGAGAGAGAGAGACAGAAACAGTCAGAGAGAGAGAGAAACAGTCAGAGAGAGAGACTGAAACAGAGTCAGATAGAGAGAGAGAGACAGAAACAGAGTCAGAGAGAGAGAGACAGAAACATAGTCAGAGAGAGAGAGACAGAAACAGTCAGAGAGAGAGAGAAACAGTCAGAGAGAGAGAGACTGAAACAGAGTCAGATAGAGAGAGAGAGACAGAAACAGAGTCAGAGAGAGAGACAGAAACAGAGTCACAACGAGAGAGACAAAAACAGAGTCAGAGAGAGAGAGACAGAAACAGAGTCAGAGAGAGAGAGACAGAAACAGAGTCAGAGAGAGAGAGACAGAAACAGTCAGAGAGAGAGAGAAACAGTCAGAGGGAGAGAGAGAGACAGAAACAGAGAGAGAGAGAGAAACTGAGTCAGAGAGAGAGAGAGAGAGAGAGAGAGAGACAGAAACAGAGTCAGAGAGAGAGAGAGACAGAAACAGAGTCAGAGAGAGAGAGAGAGAGAGACAGAAACAGAGTCAGAGAGAGAGAGAGACAGAAACAGAGTCAGAGAGAGAGAGAGAGAGAGAGACAGAAACAGAGTCAGAGAGAGAGAGAGAAACAGAGTCAGAGAGGGAGAGACAGAAACAGAGTCAGAGAAAGAGAGAGACAGAAACAGAGTCAGAGAGAGAGAGAGACAGAAACAGAGTCAGAGAGAGAGAGTGACAGAAACAGAGTCAGAGAGAGAGAGACAGAAACAGAGTCAGAGAGAGAGAGACAGAAACAGTCAGAGAGAGAGACAGAAACAGAGTCAGAGAGAGAGAGACAGAAACAGAGTCAGAGAGAGAGAGACAGAAACAGAGTCAGAGAGAGAGACAGAAACAGAGTCACAACGAGAGAGACAGAAACAGAGTCAGAGAGAGAGAGACAGAAACAGAGTCAGAGAGAGACAGAAACAGTCAGAGAGAGAGAGACAGAAACAGTCAGAGAGAGAGAGAAACAGTCAGAGAGAGAGAGACTGAAACAGAGTCAGATAGAGAGAGAGAGACAGAAACAGAGTCGGAGAGAGAGAGAGACAGAAACAGAGTCAGAGAGAGAGAGACAGAAACAGAGTCAGAGAGAGAGAGACAGAAACAGAGTCAGAGAGAGAGAGAAACAGTCAGAGAGAGAGAGACTGAAACAGAGTCAGATAGAGAGAGAGAGACAGAAACAGAGTCAGAGAGAGAGAGACAGAAACAGAGTCAGAGAGAGAGAGACAGAAACAGTCAGAGAGAGAGAGAAACAGTCAGAGAGAGAGAGACAGAAACAGAGTCAGAGAGAGAGAGACAGAAACAGAGTCAGAGAGAGAGAGACAGAAACAGTCAGAGAGAGAGAAAGACAGAAACAGAGTCAGAGAGAGAGACAGAAACAGAGTCAGAGAGAGAGAGACAGAAACAGAGTCAGAGAGAGAGAGACAGAAACAGTCAGAGAGAGAGAGACAGAAACAGAGTCAGAGAGAGAGAGAGAGAAACAGAGTCAGAGAGAGAGAGACAGAAACAGAGTCAGAGAGAGAGAGACAGAAACAGAGTCAGAGAGAGAGAGACAGAAACAGTCAGAGAGAGACAGAAACAGAGTCAGAGAGAGAGACTGAAACAGAGTCAGATAGAGAGAGAGAGACAGAAACAGAGTCAGAGAGAGAGAGACAGAAACAGAGTCAGAGAGAGAGAGACAGAAACAGTCAGAGAGAGAGAGACAGAAACAGAGTCAGAGAGAGAGAGACAGAAACAGAGTCAGAGAGAGAGAGACAGAAACAGAGTCAGAGAGAGAGAGACAGAAACAGTCAGAGAGAGACAGAAACAGAGTCAGAGAGAGAGACAGAAACAGAGTCAGAGAGAGAGAGACAGAAACAGAGTCAGAGAGAGAGAGACAGAAACAGTCAGAGAGAGACAGAAACAGAGTCAGAGAGAGAGAGAGAAACAGAGTCAGAGAGAGAGACAGAAACAGAGTCAGAGAGAGAGAGACAGAAACAGTCAGAGAGAGAAACAGTCAGAGAGAGACTGAAACAGAGTCAGATAGAGAGAGAGAGACAGAAACAGAGTCAGAGAGAGAGAGACAGAAACAGAGTCAGAGAGAGAGAGACAGAAACAGAGTCAGAGAGAGAGAGACAGAAACAGTCAGAGAGAGAGACAGAAACAGAGTCAGAGAGAGAGAGACAGAAACAGAGTCAGAGAGAGAGAGACAGAAACAGAGTCAGAGAGAGAGAGACAGAAACAGTCAGAGAGAGAGAGACAGAAACAGAGTCAGAGAGAGAGAGACAGAAACAGTCAGAGAGAGAGAGACTGAAACAGAGTCAGAGAGAGAGAGAAACAGTCAGAGAGAGAGAGACTGAAACAGAGTCAGATAGAGAGAGAGAGACAGAAACAGAGTCACAACGAGAGAGACAGAAACAGAGTCAGAGAGAGAGAGAGACAGAAACAGAGTCAGAGAGAGAGAGAGACAGAAACAGAGTCAGAGAGAGAGAGACAGAAACAGAGTCAGAGAGAGAGAGAGACAGAAACAGAGTCAGAGAGAGAGAGAGAGAGAGAAACAGTCAGAGAGAGAGAGACTGAAACAGAGTCAGATAGAGAGAGAGAGACAGAAACAGAGTCAGAGAGAGAGAGACAGAAACAGTCAGAGAGAGAGAGAAACAGTCAGAGAGAGAGAGACTGAAACAGAGTCAGATAGAGAGAGACAGAAACAGAGTCAGAGAGAGAGAGAGACAGAAACAGAGTCAGAGAGAGAGAGACAGAAACAGAGTCAGAGAGAGAGAGACAGAAACAGTCAGAGAGAGAGAGACAGAAACAGAGTCAGAGAGAGAGAGACAGAAACAGTCAGAGAGAGAGAGACTGAAACAGAGTCAGAGAGAGAGAGAAACAGTCAGAGAGAGAGAGACTGAAACAGAGTCAGAGAGAGAGAGAGAGAGAGAGACAGAAACAGAGTCAGAGAGAGAGACAGAAACAGAGTCAGAGAGAGAGACAGAAACAGAGTCACAACGAGAGAGACAGAAACAGAGTCAGAGAGAGAGAGAGACAGAAACAGAGTCAGAGAGAGAGAGACAGAAACAGAGTCAGAGAGAGAGAGACAGAAACAGTCAGAGAGAGAGAGAAACAGTCAGAGAGAGAGAGACTGAAACAGAGTCAGATAGAGAGAGAGAGACAGAAACAGAGTCAGAGAGAGAGAGACAGAAACAGAGTCAGAGAGAGAGAGACAGAAACAGTCAGAGAGAGAGAGAAACAGTCAGAGAGAGAGAGACTGAAACAGAGTCAGATAGAGAGAGACAGAAACAGAGTCAGAGAGAGAGAGAGACAGAAACAGAGTCAGAGAGAGAGAGACAGAAACAGAGTCAGAGAGAGAGAGACAGAAACAGAGTCAGAGAGAGAGAGACAGAAACAGAGTCAGAGAGAGAGAGACAGAAACAGTCAGAGAGAGAGAGAAACAGTCAGAGAGAGAGAGACTGAAACAGAGTCAGATAGAGAGAGAAACAGTCAGAGAGAGAGAGACTGAAACAGAGTCAGATAGAGAGAGAGAGACAGAAACAGAGTCAGAGAGAGAGAGACAGAAACAGAGTCAGAGAGAGAGAGACAGAAACAGTCAGAGAGAGAGAGAAACAGTCAGAGAGAGAGACTGAAACAGAGTCAGATAGAGAGAGAGAGACAGAAACAGAGTCAGAGAGAGAGAGACAGAAACATAGTCAGAGAGAGAGAGACAGAAACAGTCAGAGAGAGAGAGAAACAGTCAGAGAGAGAGAGACTGAAACAGAGTCAGATAGAGAGAGAGAGACAGAAACAGAGTCAGAGAGAGAGACAGAAACAGAGTCACAACGAGAGAGACAAAAACAGAGTCAGAGAGAGAGAGACAGAAACAGAGTCAGAGAGAGAGAGACAGAAACAGAGTCAGAGAGAGAGAGACAGAAACAGTCAGAGAGAGAGAGAAACAGTCAGAGGGAGAGAGAGAGACAGAAACAGAGAGAGAGAGAGAAACAGAGTCAGAGAGAGAGAGAGAGAGAGAGAGAGAGACAGAAACAGAGTCAGAGAGAGAGAGAGACAGAAACAGAGTCAGAGAGAGAGAGAGAGAGAGACAGAAACAGAGTCAGAGAGAGAGAGAGACAGAAACAGAGTCAGAGAGAGAGAGAGAGAGAGAGACAGAAACAGAGTCAGAGAGAGAGAGAGAAACAGAGTCAGAGAGGGAGAGACAGAAACAGAGTCAGAGAAAGAGAGAGACAGAAACAGAGTCAGAGAGAGAGAGAGACAGAAACAGAGTCAGAGAGAGAGAGTGACAGAAACAGAGTCAGAGAGAGAGAGACAGAAACAGAGTCAGAGAGAGAGAGACAGAAACAGAGTCAGAGAGAGAGAGACAGAAACAGAGTCAGAGAGAGAGAGACAGAAACAGTCAGAGAGAGAGACAGAAACAGAGTCAGAGAGAGAGAGACAGAAACAGAGTCAGAGAGAGAGAGACAGAAACAGAGTCAGAGAGAGAGACAGAAACAGAGTCACAACGAGAGAGACAGAAACAGAGTCAGAGAGAGAGAGACAGAAACAGAGTCAGAGAGAGACAGAAACAGTCAGAGAGAGAGAGACAGAAACAGTCAGAGAGAGAGAGAAACAGTCAGAGAGAGAGAGACTGAAACAGAGTCAGATAGAGAGAGAGAGACAGAAACAGAGTCGGAGAGAGAGAGAGACAGAAACAGAGTCAGAGAGAGAGAGACAGAAACAGAGTCAGAGAGAGAGAGACAGAAACAGAGTCAGAGAGAGAGAGAAACAGTCAGAGAGAGAGAGACTGAAACAGAGTCAGATAGAGAGAGAGAGACAGAAACAGAGTCAGAGAGAGAGAGACAGAAACAGAGTCAGAGAGAGAGAGACAGAAACAGTCAGAGAGAGAGAGAAACAGTCAGAGAGAGAGAGACAGAAACAGAGTCAGAGAGAGAGAGACAGAAACAGAGTCAGAGAGAGAGAGACAGAAACAGTCAGAGAGAGAGAAAGACAGAAACAGAGTCAGAGAGAGAGACAGAAACAGAGTCAGAGAGAGAGAGACAGAAACAGAGTCAGAGAGAGAGAGACAGAAACAGTCAGAGAGAGAGAGACAGAAACAGAGTCAGAGAGAGAGAGAGAGAAACAGAGTCAGAGAGAGAGAGACAGAAACAGAGTCAGAGAGAGAGAGACAGAAACAGAGTCAGAGAGAGAGAGACAGAAACAGTCAGAGAGAGACAGAAACAGAGTCAGAGAGAGAGACTGAAACAGAGTCAGATAGAGAGAGAGAGACAGAAACAGAGTCAGAGAGAGAGAGACAGAAACAGAGTCAGAGAGAGAGAGACAGAAACAGTCAGAGAGAGAGAGACAGAAACAGAGTCAGAGAGAGAGAGACAGAAACAGAGTCAGAGAGAGAGAGACAGAAACAGAGTCAGAAAGAGAGAGACAGAAACAGTCAGAGAGAGACAGAAACAGAGTCAGAGAGAGAGACAGAAACAGAGTCAGAGAGAGAGAGACAGAAACAGAGTCAGAGAGAGAGAGACAGAAACAGTCAGAGAGAGACAGAAACAGAGTCAGAGAGAGAGACTGAAACAGAGTCAGATAGAGAGAGAGAGACAGAAACAGAGTCAGAGAGAGAGAGACAGAAACAGAGTCAGAGAGAGAGAGAAACAGTCAGAGAGAGAGAGACAGAAACAGAGTCAGAGAGAGAGAGACAGAAACAGAGTCAGAGAGAGAGAGACAGAAACAGTCAGAGAGAGACAGAAACAGAGTCAGAGAGAGAGACAGAAACAGAGTCAGAGAGAGAGAGACAGAAACAGAGTCAGAGAGAGAGAGACAGAAACAGTCAGAGAGAGACAGAAACAGAGTCAGAGAGAGAGAGAGAAACAGAGTCAGAGAGAGAGACAGAAACAGAGTCAGAGAGAGAGAGACAGAAACAGTCAGAGAGAGAAACAGTCAGAGAGAGACTGAAACAGAGTCAGATAGAGAGAGAGAGACAGAAACAGAGTCAGAGAGAGAGAGACAGAAACAGAGTCAGAGAGAGAGAGACAGAAACAGAGTCAGAGAGAGAGAGACAGAAACAGAGTCAGAGAGAGAGAGACAGAAACAGTCAGAGAGAGAGACAGAAACAGAGTCAGAGAGAGAGAGACAGAAACAGAGTCAGAGAGAGAGAGACAGAAACAGAGTCAGAGAGAGAGAGACAGAAACAGTCAGAGAGAGAGAGACAGAAACAGAGTCAGAGAGAGAGAGACAGAAACAGTCAGAGAGAGAGAGACTGAAACAGAGTCAGAGAGAGAGAGAAACAGTCAGAGAGAGAGAGACTGAAACAGAGTCAGATAGAGAGAGAGAGACAGAAACAGAGTCACAACGAGAGAGACAGAAACAGAGTCAGAGAGAGAGAGAGACAGAAACAGAGTCAGAGAGAGAGAGAGACAGAAACAGAGTCAGAGAGAGAGAGACAGAAACAGAGTCAGAGAGAGAGAGAGACAGAAACAGAGTCAGAGAGAGAGAGAGAGAGAGAAACAGTCAGAGAGAGAGAGACTGAAACAGAGTCAGATAGAGAGAGAGAGACAGAAACAGAGTCAGAGAGAGAGAGACAGAAACAGTCAGAGAGAGAGAGAAACAGTCAGAGAGAGAGAGACTGAAACAGAGTCAGATAGAGAGAGACAGAAACAGAGTCAGAGAGAGAGAGAGACAGAAACAGAGTCAGAGAGAGAGAGACAGAAACAGAGTCAGAGAGAGAGAGACAGAAACAGAGTCAGAGAGAGAGAGACAGAAACAGTCAGAGAGAGAGAGAAACAGTCAGAGAGAGAGAGACTGAAACAGAGTCAGATAGAGAGAGAAACAGTCAGAGAGAGAGAGACTGAAACAGAGTCAGAGAGAGAGAGAGAGACAGAAACAGAGTCAGAGAGAGAGACAGAAACAGAGTCAGAGAGAGAGAGACAGAAACAGAGTCAGAGAGAGAGAGACAGAAACAGTCAGAGAGAGAGAGAAACAGTCAGAGAGAGAGACTGAAACAGAGTCAGATAGAGAGAGACAGAAACAGAGTCAGAGAGAGAGAGACAGAAACAGAGTCAGAGAGAGAGAGACAGAAACAGTCAGAGAGAGAGAGAAACAGTCAGAGAGAGAGAGACTGAAAGAGTCAGATAGAGAGAGAGAGACAGAAACAGAGTCAGAGAGAGAGACAGAAACAGAGTCACAACGAGAGAGACAAAAACAGAGTCAGAGAGAGAGAGACAGAAACAGAGTCAGAGAGAGAGAGACAGAAACAGAGTCAGAGAGAGAGAGACAGAAACAGTCAGAGAGAGAGAGAAACAGTCAGAGAGAGAGAGAGACTGAAACAGAGTCAGATAGAGAGAGAGAGACAGAAACAGAAACAGAGTCAGAAAGAGAGAGACAGAAACAGAGTCAGAGAGAGAGAGAGACAGAAACAGAGTCAGAGAGAGACAGAAACAGAGTCAGAGAGAGACAGAAACAGAGTCAGAGAGAGAGAGAGACAGAAACAGAGTCAGAGAGAGAGACAGAAACACAGTCAGAGAGAGACAGAAACACAGTCAGAGAGAGACAGAAACAGAGTCAGAGACAGACAGAAACAGAGTCAGAGAGAGAGAGACAGAAACAGAGTCAGAGAGAGAGAGACAGAAACAGAGTCAGAGAGAGAGAGACAGAGAGAGAGACAGAAACAGAGTCAGAGAGAGACAGACAGAAACAGAGTCAGAGAGAGAGAGACAGAAACAGAGTCAGAGACAGACAGAAACAGAGTCAGAGAGAGAGAGACAGAAACAGAGTCAGAGAGAGAGAGACAGAAACAGAGTCAGAGAGAGAGAGACAGAAACAGAGTCAGAGAGAGAGAGACAGAGAGAGAGACAGAAACAGAGTCAGAGAGAGACAGACAGAAACAGAGTCAGAGAGAGAGAGACAGAAACAGAGTCAGAGAGAGAGACAGAAACAGAGTCAGAGAGAGAGACAGAAACACAGTCAGAGAGAGACAGAAACACAGTCAGAGAGAGACAGAAACAGAGTCAGAGAGAGAGAGACAGAAACAGAGTCAGAGAGAGAGAGAAACAGTCAGAGAGAGAGAGACAGAAACAGAGTCAGAGAGAGAGAGAGAGACAGACAGAAACAGTCAGAGAGTCAGAAACACGGTGACAGTCAGGGAGAGAGAGAGACAGACACATGGAGCGACAGTGTGTGTTGAGAGAGAGAGTGTGTGTCAGGGAGTGAGAGAGAGAGACAGAAAAACAGTCAGAGAGAGAGAGTGTCAGGGAGAGAGAGAGAGACAGACACGGAGAGAAAGAGAGAGAGTGTGTCAGGGAGAGAGACAGAAACACAGAGAGAGAGAGAGTCAGGGAGAGACAGAGAGAGAAACACGGAGAGAGAGAGTCTGTGTCAGGGAGAGAGAGAGAGAGACAGAAACAGCGACAGAGAGATAGAACGTCAGAGTGTGTCAGAAACAGAAATGGAGAGAGTGTCAGGGAGAGAGAGACAGACAGAAACACGGAGACAGAGAGTGTGTGTCAGGGAGGGAGAGTGAGAGTGTGTGCCAGGGAAAGAGAGAGAGAGCCAGACAGAAACACAGACAGAGTGAGTGAGTCAGGGAGAGAGAGACAGAAACACGGAGACAGGGAGAGGGAGAGAGACAGAGAGAGTGAGAGAGTCAGGGAGACACAGAGACAGAAACATAGAGACAGAGAGTCAGGGAGAGACAGAGATACACACTGAGCCTGCTCTGCCATTCAACGAGATCATGGCTCATTTTCTACTTCAATGTCATTTTCCTGCACTATCCCCAAATCCCTCGATATCTTTAGTATCTAGAAATCTATCAATCTCAACAAACAGAGCCTCTACTGCCCTCTGGGGTAGACAGTCCCAAAGATTCACCAACCTGTGAGTGAAGAAATTTCTCCTCATCCATTTACCACGACTCGCTATCAGTCCTTAAGCCAATTCTTTTCAATGCAATTGGACACTGACCCTCCCCTTCCATGAGCCTCAGTTTAGTTAACCAGCCTTTTTATGTGGTCCATCGTAAAACACTTTCTTCAAATCTAAATAGACGACATCCACCGCATTCCCTTCATCAACCTTCTCTGCTACTTCATCAAAAAATTCAATGAGATTAGCCAAGCACGATCTGTGCTGGCATTTCCGAAACTCAAATCTCTCCAAGTGCCTCCTTTTGTGATACAATCATTCTACGATTCTAGTTACTGGGAATTTCTCGTTACTAGGACTGTCCTTACACCCTTTCTTGAGTAAGGGTGTCACATTTGCCACTCTCCAATCCTCTGGCACCTCCCCCGTATCCAGAAGATTGAACCAGGGTTCCCTCTCAGCCTTCACCTGCTGTTACCATGACAGGGTTTAATTTTAAACACACCATATTTTTAGCTCCCCCTTAGTGAATCCTTGTTCACAGCTTTCCAATTATAAAGCAAAGAAACCAACACAAACAGGCTTTCTCAGGTTTAAAGAAAAGCGATTATTAAACTTAAACTCTAATTCGGTTAACGCCAATGGACACATGACGCATCCACGCTAGCATGCATATGCGATACACGCTAGCATGCATATGCGATACACGCATGCAGATAGAGACAGAAAGAGCAGAAGAAAATTCAAGTGGAAAAGTTTGAGGCAATATCTGAAGAGTTCTTGGAGCTCACTGTAGAGTCTTTGCTTGGAGGTAGATCTTGCTTTTCATTGGGGCCCACTATTCTTCTTAAACCTTGTTCGCTGTTGGAGACTTTTCTCTCTTGGGGTTCATGTGTCTTCAGTGGGTTTGCGAGTCCAGTGAGCAGACAAGGGGTCTTTTTCAGTCCAGGAGCATTCTGCTTTCTCCAGGCCCTCAGTTCAAACTCTACAACTCAGATAAAAAAAGACTGCCAGGCTGGTTAGTCATGTCCCTAACTGGTTCGACCACGTCGGTTTGTGGATTGTATTGGAACGGGGATAGCTCCCTTGTTCCAACCTCTGTCTGTTAATATGCAAAAATGTCTTTCCAGCCAGGGGCCCGACAAACCCTTGTCACAGGCCTCCCTCTCCTTCCCAGCAACAATTTGAAATTCAATGTGTATTTGGTGAAATTAATGTGCCTCATGCTTGGCAGGTGGGGGCCTGCATGACATCATATTGTCTATCCCCCTTGTCATCCAATGAGCCCTCTTTCTGGTTCCTCCCCCTTTTACCCTTGTTGGAATGTACCAAATGCATCTCTTCCTTAAAGATAACGCATTCTTCCGATACAGCTCTCCTCATCAGTCATGGATTCAATGTTACCCGAGCTGGATCCCTCCTCATCCCATTGAAGGTAGCCCTCTTCCATTTCGAAGTTTGACTTTCGATTACTCCTTGCCCTTAGAGTCATAGAGCCATAGAGAGATACAGCACTGAAACAAGCCCTTCGGCCCACCAAGTCTGTGCCGACCATCAACCACCCATTTCTACTAATCCTACATTAATCCCATGTCCCCTACCACATCCCCTCCTTCCCTCAATTCTCCTACCACCTACCGACACTCGGGCCAATTTTTCTTTTACAATGGCCAATTTACCTATCAACCTGCAAGTCTTTGGCTGTGGGCGGAAACCCACACAGGTCACAGGGAGAACTTGCAAACTCCGCACGGGCAGTACCCGGAACCGAACCCGGGTCGCTGGAACTGAGAGGCTGCGGTGTTAACCGCTGTGCCGCCCTTCTCCATTACGAATCTAAAATTTGCGATACGATGATCGCTCTTCCCCGACACGATGATCACTCTTCCCCAAGTGCTCCCCCGGTGACACTCGGTCCACCTCACTCTCCAGCCATGCCTCCTTTCTAGTTGGGCTGAGGACATACTGGTCAAGGAAGATCTCCTGAACGTTTTTCAGAAATTCCTCCCGCCCCCTTTCCCTTTTACACTAAAATTATCCCAGTTGCTATTTGGGCAAATAAAGTCCCCTAAAATCACCGCTCTATAGTTCTTGAGCATCTCTGCGGAGCACATGCCCGGCTGATGTAGGGTGTGCATGAAGGAGGGCGCGAGCAGGATATAGTGAAGGCAGACACGGTGTCTGAATTGTAGAAGTTTATTGTAAAAACAGATTACAATATCACAGAACGGAACATCAGACGTAAAACTAGCTGAGGTGAGGCAGCGAAGGTTGGGGGTCAATCCTTGGTAATCTCGGGGTTCGGCGGGTCAGGAATTTAACAACAGGGATTCCCATCTCCGTCTCCATCCTTGTGACGCCCGGGATTCTCACTCAGTCTTCCGCAGTCTTCTGACGGCCTCCAATCCCTGATCTTCGCACCAGACCTTGGTCGACTTGACGCCCTTGACCTTCTCATCGGGCCTTCCGCAGCTTGACCTGCCGGCGACCTCTGACCCCCGAGCCTTTCAGCGTCTTCTGCAGTCTGAACTTGCCGCCGAGCCTCTGGCCCCTGACGCCCAACCCCCGACCTCCAACCCCGCGCCCCGTCGCTTTCCGGCTCTGCTGGGCTTTCTTCGGCTTCTGGGCGGAGCTGGGGTCACCACGGGGTCGTTGGACGTTCGACCCCTGACCCTCGCCAGCCGCTGCCAGTTCAGCCTCGCCGGCAGGCGTTTCCGCTGCGTCGGCCCTCGGTGGCACAGAGTTGGCAAACTTCTTGAACTTGGCAACAAAGAAGCCGTCCATGTTGTGAGTGTGCGGATAAAAACGTCGTGTGAGGCGAAGGGAGGGGTGGAAACGGCGCTCCTGGAACCTGTGAACATATCGAGATGGAGGGAGTCACTAGAGGGTCACTCGCTGTCTAACGGTACAGAGTCACTGTTTATTCAGTGTGAGGATCACTCACTGTGTAACTGTACGGAGTCACTGTTTATTCAGGGTGAGGATCACTCACTGTGTAACTGTACAGAGTCACTGTTTATTCAGGATGAGGATCACTCACTGTGTAACTGTACAGAGTCACTGTTTATTCAGGGCGAGGATCACTCACTGTGTAACTGTACAGAGTCATTGTTTATTCAGGGTGAGGATCACTCACTGTGTAACTGTACAGAGTCACTGTTTATTCAGGGCGAGGATCACTCACTGTGTAACTGTACAGAGTCACTGTTTATTCAGGGTGAGAGTCACTCACTGTGTAACTGTACAGAGTCACTGTTTATTCAGGGTGAGGATCACTCACTGTAACTGTACAGAGTCACTGTTTATTCAGGGTGAGGGTCATTCACTGTAACTGTACAGAGTCACTGTTTATTCAGGGTGAGGATCACTCACTGTGTAACTGTACAGAGTCACTGTTTATTCAGGGTGAGGGTCATTCACTGTAACTGTACAGAGTCACTGTTTATTCAGGGCGAGGATCACTCACTGTGTAACTGTACCGAGTCACTGTTTATTCAGGGTGAGGATCACTCACTGTGTAACTGTACAGAGTCACTGTTAATTCAGGGTGAGGATCACTCACTGTGTAACTGTACAGAGTCACTGTTTATTCAGGGTGAGGGTCACTCACTGTGTAACTGTACAGAGTCACTGTTTATTCAGGGTGAGGATCACTCACTGTGTAACTGTACAGAGTCACTGTTTATTCAGGGTGAGGATCACTCACTGTGTAACTGTACAGAGTCACTGTTTATTCAGGGTGAGGATCACTCACTGTGTAACTGTACAGAGTCACTGTTAATTCAGGGTGAGGATCACTCACTGTGTAACTGTACAGAGTCACTGTTTATTCAGGGTGAGGATCACTCACTGTGTAACTGTACAGAGTCACTGTTTATTCAGGGTGAGGATCACTCACTGTGTAACTGTACAGAGTCACTGTTTATTCAGGGTGAGGATCACTCGCTGTGTAACTGTACAGAGTCACTGTTTATTCAGGGTGAGGGTCACTCACTGTGTAACTGTACAGAGTCACTGTTTATTCAGGGTAAGTGTCACTCACTGTGTAACTGTACAGAGTCACTGTTTATTCAGGGTAAGTGTCACTCACTGTGTAACAGTACAGAGTCACTGTTTATTCAGGGTGAGGATCACTCACTGTAACTGTACAGAGTCACTGTTTATTCAGGGTAAGTGTCACTCACTGTGTAACTGTACAGAGTCACTGTTTATTCAGGGTGAGGGTTACTCACTGTGTAACTGTACGGAGTCACTGTTTATTCAGGGTGAGGATCACTCACTGTAACTGTACAGAGTCACTGTTTATTCAGGGTGAGGATCACTCACTGTGTAACTGTACAGAGTCACTGTTTATTCAGGGTGAGGATCACTCACTGTGTAACTGTACAGAGTCACTGTTTATTCAGGGTGAGGATCACTCACTGTGTAACTGTACGGAGTCACTGTTTATTCAGGGTGAGGATCACTCACTGTGTAACTGTACAGAGTCACTGTTTATTCAGGGTGAGGGTCACTCACTGTGTAACTGTACAGAGTCACTGTTTATTCAGGGTGAGGATCACTCACTGTGTAACTGTACAGAGTCACTGTTTATTCAGAGTGAGGATCACTCACTGTGTAACTGTACAGAGTCACTGTTTATTCAGGGTGAGGGTCACTCACTGTGTAACTGTACAGAGTCACTGTTTATTCAGAGTGAGGATCACTCACTGTGTAACTGTACAGAGTCACTGTTTATTCAGGGTGAGGATCACTCACTGTGTAACTGTACAGAGTCACTGTTTATTCAGAGTGAGGATCACTCACTGTGTAACTGTACAGAGTCACTGTTTATTCAGGGTGAGGATCACTCACTGTGTAACTGTACAGAGTCACTGTTTATTCAGAGTGAGGATCACTCACTGTGTAACTGTACAGAGTCACTGTTTATTCAGGGTGAGGGTCACTCACTGTGTAACTGTACAGAGTCACTGTTTATTCAGGGTGAGGATCACTCACTGTGTAACTGTACAGAGTCACTGTTTATTCAGAGTGAGGATCACTCACTGTGTAACTGTACAGAGTCACTGTTTATTCAGAGTGAGGATCACTCACTGTGTAACTGTACAGAGTCACTGTTTATTCAGAGTGAGGATCACTCACTGTGTAACTGTACAGAGTCACTGTTTATTCAGGGTGAGGGTCACTCACTGTGTAACTGTACAGAGTCACTGTTTATTCAGGGTGAGGATCACTCACTGTGTAACTGTACAGAGTCACTGTTTATTCAGAGTGAGGATCACTCACTGTGTAACTGTACAGAGTCACTGTTTATTCAGGGTAAGGGTCACTCACTGTCTAACTGTACAGAGTCGCTGTTTATTCAGGGTGAGGATCACTCACTGTGTAACTGTACAGAGTCACTGTTTATTCAGGGTGAGGGTCACTCACTGTGTAACTGTACAGAGTCACTGTTTATTCAGGGTAAGTGTCACTTACTGTGTAACTGTACAGAGTCACTGTTTATTCAGGGTAAGTGTCACTCACTGTGTAACAGTACAGAGTCACTGTTTATTCAGGGTGAGGATCACTCACTGTAACTGTACAGAGTCACTGTTTATTCAGGGTAAGTGTCACTCACTGTGTAACTGTACAGAGTCACTGTTTATTCAGGGTGAGGGTTACTCACTGTGTAACTGTACGGAGTCACTGTTTATTCAGGGTGAGGATCACTCACTGTGTAACTGCATAGAGTCACTGTTTATTCAGGGTGAGGATCACTCACTGTGTAACTGTACAGAGTCACTGTTTATTCAGGGTGAGGATCACTCACTGTGTAACTGCATAGAGTCACTGTTTATTCAGGGTGAGGATCACTCACTGTGTAACTGTACAGAGTCACTGTTTATTCAGGGTGAGGGTCACTCACTGTGTAACTGTACAGAGTCACTGTTTATTCAGGGTAAGTGTCACTCACTGTGTAACTGTACAGAGTCACTGTTTATTCAGGGTAAGTGTCACTCACTGTGTAACAGTAGTCACTGTTTATTCAGGGTGAGGATCACTCACTGTAACTGTACAGAGTCACTGTTTATTCAGGGTAAGTGTCACTCACTGTGTAACTGTACAGAGTCACTGTTTATTCAGGGTAAGTGTCACTCACTGTGTAACTGTACAGAGTCACTGTTTATTCAGGGTGAGGGTTACTCACTGTGTAACTGTACGGAGTCACTGTTTATTCAGGGTGAGGGTCACTCACTGTGTAACTGTACAGAGTCACTGTTTATTCAGGGTGAGGATCACTCACTGTGTAACTGTACAGAGTCACTGTTTATTCAGGGTGAGGATCACTCACTGTGTAACTGTACAGAGTCACTGTTTATTCAGGGTAAGTGTCACTCACTGTGTAACTGTACAGAGTCACTGTTTATTCAGGGTGAGGGTTACTCACTGTGTAACTGTACGGAGTCACTGTTTATTCAGGGTGAGGGTCACTCACTGTGTAACTGTACAGAGTCACTGTTTATTCAGGGTGAGGATCACTCACTGTGTAACTGTACAGAGTCACTGTTTATTCAGGGTGAGGATCACTCACTGTAACTGTACAGAGTCACTGTTTATTCAGGGTGAGGATCACTCACTGTGTAACTGTACAGAGTCACTGTTTATTCAGGGTGAGGGTCACTCACTGTGTAACTGTACGGAGTCACTGTTTATTCAGGGTGAGGGTCACTCACTGTGTAACTGTACGGAGTCACTGTTTATTCAGGGTGAGGGTCACTCACTGTCTAACTGTACAGAGTCACTGTTTATTCAGGGTGAGGGTTACTCACTGTGTAACTGTACGGAGTCACTGTTTATTCAGGGTGAGGGTCACTCACTGTGTAACTGTACGGAGTCACTGTTTATTCAGGGTGAGGATCACTCACTGTGTAACTGTACGGAGTCACTGTTTATTCAGGGTGAGGGTCACTCACTGTCTAACTGTACAGAGTCACTGTTTATTCAGGGTGAGGGTTACTCACTGTGTAACTGTACGGAGTCACCGTTTATTCAGGGTGAGGATCACTCACTGTGTAACTGTACAGAGTCACTGTTTATTCAGGGTGAGGATCACTCACTGTGTCACTGTACAGAGTCACTGTTTATTCAGGGTGAGGATCACTCACTGTGTAACTGTACGGAGTCACTGTTTATTCAGGGTGAGGATCACTCACTGTGTAACTGTACAGAGTCACTGTTTATTCAGGGTAAGGGTCACTCACTGTGTAACTGTACAGAGTCACTGTTTATTCAGGGTGAGGGTCACTCACTGTGTAACTGTACAGAGTCACTGTTTATTCAGGGTGAGGGTCACTCACTGTGTAACTGTACAGAGTCACTGTTTATTCAGGGTGAGGATCACTCACTGTGTAACTGTACAGAGTCACTGTTTATTCAGGGTGAGGGTCACTCACTGTGTAACTGTACAGAGTCACTGTTTATTCAGGGTGAGGATCACTCACTGTGTAACTGTACAGAGTCACTGTTTATTCAGGGTGAGGGTCACTCACTGTGTAACTGTGCAGAGTCACTGTTTATTCAGGGTAAGGGTCACTCACTGTGTAACTGTACAGAGTCACTGTTTATTCAGGGTGAGGGTCACTCACTGTGTAACTGTACAGAGTCACTGTTTATTCAGGGTGAGGGTCACTCACTGTGTAACTGTACAGAGTCACTGTTTATTCAGGGTGAGGATCACTCACTGTGTAACTGTACAGAGTCACTGTTTATTCAGGGTGAGAGTCACTCACTGTGTAACTGTACAGAGTCACTGTTTATTCAGGGTGAGGATCACTCACTGTGTAACTGTACAGAGTCACTGTTTATTCAGGGTGAGGGTCACTCACTGTGTAACTGTACAGAGTCACTGTTTATTCAGAGTGAGGATCACTGACTGTGTAACTGTACAGAGTCACTGTTTATTCAGGGTGAGGGTCACTCACTGTGTAACTGTACAGAGTCACTGTTTATTCAGGGTGAGGGTCACTCACTGTGTAACTGTACAGAGTCACTGTTTATTCAGGGTGAGGATCACTCACTGTAACTGTACAGAGTCACTGTTTATTCAGGGTGAGGATCACTCACTGTGTAACTGTACAGAGTCACTGTTTATTCAGGGTGAGGGTCACTCACTGTGTAACTGTACAGAGTCACTGTTTATTCAGGGTGAGGGTCACTCACTGTGTAACTGTACAGAGTCACTGTTTATTCAGGGTGAGGATCACTCACTGTAACTGTACAGAGTCACTGTTTATTCAGGGTGAGGATCACTCACTGTGTAACTGTACAGAGTCACTGTTTATTCAGGGTGAGGGTCACTCACTGTGTAACTGTACAGAGTCACTGTTTATTCAGGGTGAGGATCACTCACTGTGTAACTGTACAGAGTCACTGTTTATTCAGGGTGAGGGTAACTCACTGTGTAACTGTACAGAGTCACTGTTTATTCAGGGTGAGGGTAACTCACTGTGTAACTGTACAGAGTCACTGTTTATTCAGGGTGAGGATCACTCACTGTGTAACTGTACAGAGTCACTGTTTATTCAGGGTGAGGGTAACTCACTGTGTAACTGTACAGAGTCACTGTTTATTCAGGGTGAGGGTAACTCACTGTGTAACTGTACAGAGTCACTGTTTATTCAGGGTGAGGGACACTCACTGTGTAACTGTACAGAGTCACTGTTTATTCAGGGTGAGGGTAACTCACTGTGTAACTGTACAGAGTCACTGTTTATTCAGGGTGAGGATCACTCACTGTGTAACTGTACAGAGTCACTGTTTATTCAGGGTGAAGATCACTCACTGTGTAACTGTACAGAGTCACTGTTTATTCAGGGTGAGGATCACTCACTGTGTAACTGTACAGAGTCACTGTTTATTCAGGGTGAGGGTAACTCACTGTGTAACTGTACAGAGTCACTGTTTATTCAGGGTGAGGGTAACTCACTGTGTAACTGTACAGAGTCACTGTTTATTCAGGGTGAGGGACACTCACTGTGTAACTGTACAGAGTCACTGTTTATTCAGGGTGAGGGTAACTCACTGTGTAACTGTACAGAGTCACTGTTTATTCAGGGTGAGGATCACTCACTGTGTAACTGTACAGAGTCACTGTTTATTCAGGGTGAAGATCACTCACTGTGTAACTGTACAGAGTCACTGTTTATTCAGGGTGAGGATCACTCACTGTGTAACTGTACAGAGTCACTGTTTATTCAGGGTGAGGATCACTCACTGTGTAACTGTACAGAGTCACTGTTTATTCAGGGTGAAGATCACTCACTGTGTAACTGTACAGAGTCACTGTTTATTCAGGGTGAGGATCACTCACTGTGTAACTGTACAGAGTCACTGTTTATTCAGGGTGAGGGTCACTCACTGTGTAACTGTACAGAGTCACTGTTTATTCAGGGTGTCGGTCTCTCACTGTGTAACTGTACAGAGTCACTGTTTATTCAGGGTGAGGATCACTCACTGTGTAACTGTACAGAGTCACTGTTTATTCAGGGTGAGGGTCATTCACTGTGTAACTGTACAGAGTCATTGTTTATTCAGGGTGAGGGTCACTAACTGTGTAACTGTACAGAGTCACTGTTTATTCAGGGTGAGGATCACTCACTGTGTAACTGTACAGAGTCACTGTTTATTCAGGGCGAGGATCACTCACTGTGTAACTGTACAGAGTCACTGTTTATTCAGGGCGAGGATCACTCACTGTGTAACTGTACAGAGTCACTGTTTATTCAGGGTGAGGATCACTCACTGTGTAACTGTACAGAGTCACTGTTTATTCAGGGTGAGGATCACTCACTGTGTAACTGTACAGAGTCACTGTTTATTCAGGGTGAGGGTCACTCACTGTGTAACTGTACAGAGTCACTGTTTATTCAGGGTGAGGATCACTCACTGTGTAACTGTACAGAGTCACTGTTTATTCAGGGTGAGAGTCACTCACTGTGTAACTGTACGGAGTCACTGTTTATTCAGGGTAAGTGTCACTCACTGTGTAACTGTACAGATTCACTGTTTATTCAGGGTGAGGGTCACTCACTGTGTAACTGTACAGAGTCACTGTTTATTCAGGGTGAGGATCACTCACTGTGTAACTGTACAGAGTCACTGTTTATTCAGGGTGAGGGTCACTCACTGTGTAACTGTACAGAGTCACTGTTTATTCAGGGTGAGGATCACTCACTGTGTAACTGTACAGAGTCACTGTTTATTCAGGGTGAGGGTCACTCACTGTGTAACTGTACAGAGTCACTGTTTATTCAGGGTGAGGGACACTCACTGTGTAACTGTACAGAGTCACTGTTTATTCAGGGTGAGGGTAACTCACTGTGTAACTGTACAGAGTCACTGTTTATTCAGGGTGTGGGTCACTCACTGTGTAACTGTACAGAGTCACTGTTTATTCAGGGTGAGGGACACTCACTGTGTAACTGTACAGAGTCACTGTTTATTCAGGGTGAGGGTAACTCACTGTGTAACTGTACAGAGTCACTGTTTATTCAGGGTGAGGGTAACTCACTGTGTAACTGTACAGAGTCACTGTTTATTCAGGGTGAGGGTAACTCACTGTGTAACTGTACAGAGTCAATGTTTATTCAGGGCGAGGATCACTCACTGTGTAACTGTACAGAGTCACTGTTTATTCAGGGCGAGGATCACTCACTGTGTAACTGTACAGAGTCACTGTTTATTCAGGGTGAGGATCACTCACTGTGTAACTGTACAGAGTCACTGTTTATTCAGGGTGAGGATCACTCACTGTGTAACTGTACAGAGTCACTGTTTATTCAGGGTGAGGATCACTCACTGTGTAACTGTACAGAGTCACTGTTTATTCAGGGTGAGGATCACTCACTGTGTAACTGTACAGAGTCACTGTTTATTCAGGGTGAGGGTAACTCACTGTGTAACTGTACAGAGTCACAGTTTATTCAGGGTGAGGATCACTCACTGTGTAACTGTACAGAGTCACTGTTTATTCAGGGTGAGGGTCTCTCACTGTGTAACTGTACAGAGTCACTGTTTATTCAGGGTGAGGGTCTCTCACTGTGTAACTGTACAGAGTCACTGTTTATTCAGGGCGAGGATCACTCACTGTGTAACTGTGATTTAAATATAAATTACCTTGTAAAACCTTCTTTGCCAAAATCTAAACCGGTCGGTACCAATTTGACGTTCCGTTTTTTCAGAGCATAATCGACAACCCACTCATTCTCCTCGACCTGGGAACAGAGAGACAGCAAGGATGAGTCCGGGAAGGGGTTAAACTGAAGCCCCCTGCAGTCCAGGAATGGGTTAAAGCGAGGCACCCGTCCAGGAAGGGGTTAAACTGAAGCCCCCAGCAGTCCGGGAATGGGTTAAACCGAGGCACCCGTCCGGGAAGGGGTTAAACTGAAGCCCCCTGCAGTCAAGGAAGGGGTTAAACCGAGGCACCCGTCCAGGAAGGGGTTAAACTGAAGCCCCCTGCAGTCAAGGAAGGGGTTAAACCGAGGCACCCGTCCGGGAAGGGGTTAAACTGAAGCCCCCTGCAGTCCGGGAATGGGTTAAACAGAGGCCCCCGTCCGGGAAGGGGTTAAACTGAAGCCCCCTGCAGTCAAGGAAGGGGTTAAACCGAGGCACCCGTCCAGGAAGGGGTTAAACAGAGGCCCCCGTCCAGGAATGGGTTAAACTGAAGGCCCCGTCCAGGAAGGGGTTAAACCGAGAGGGATGCTGCACAAGAGCAGCCTGCTCAGCCAAGGTCTGAGTGTATGTTGGTGGGATCTTGCTGTGCGTGGGATTCTCACCATGACGGAGCAGGTGCAGTAGACGAGGTAGCCGCCGGTTTCGGAGCAAGCGTCTAGACAGTCGATGGCCGAAAGCAGCAACTCCTTCTGCAGGTGGGCACAGCGCTGGATATCCCGATCCTCCTGGGGACAGAGAGCGGGAATAACGGTCAGCGGAGCAGACAGAGATCGGGAATAACGGTCAGCGGAACAGAGAGAGAGCGGGAATAACGGTCAGCGGAGCAGACAGAGATCGGGAATAACGGTCAGCGGAACAGAGAGAGACCGCGGGAATAACGGTCAGCGGAGCAGAGAGAGAGCGGGAATAACGGTCAGCGGAGTAGAGAGAGAGCAGGAATAACAGGGCGAGCGGGAGAGACAGCGGGAAAAACAGGGAGAACGGGGGAGAGAGAACGGGAATAACAGGGCGAACGGGGGAGAGAGAACGGGAATAACAGGGCGAACGGGGGAGAGAGAACGGGAATAACGGCAAGCGGGAGAGAGAGAACGGGAATAACGGTGAGCGGGAGAGAGAGAACGGGAATAACAGGGCGAACGGGGAAAGAGAGCAGGAATAACAGGGCGAGCGGAAGAGACAGCGGGAAAAACAGCGAGCGGATGAGAGAGAGCAAGAATAACAAGGCGAACGGGGGAGAGAGAACGGGAATAACAGGGCGAACGGAAGAGAGAGAACGGGAATAACAGGGCGAACGGAAGAGAGAGAACGGGAATAACAGGGCGAACGGAAGAGAGAGAACGGGAATAACAGGGCGAACAGGGGAGAGAGAACGGGAATAACAGGGCGAACAGGGGAGAGAGAACGGGAATAACAGGGCGAACGGGGGAGAGAGAACGGGAATAACAGGGTGAGTGGAGGAGAGAGAGAGGGGACAGAGGGGGAATAACAGGGTGAGTGGAGGAGAGAGAGAGGGGAAAGAGGGGGAATAACAGGGTGAGCGGAGGAGAGAGAGAGGGGACAGAGGGGGAATAACAGGGTGAGCGGGGGAGAGAGAGAGGGGACAGAGGAGGAATAACGGAGAGCGGGAGAGAGAGAGAGAGGACAGAGGGGGAATAACAGGGAGAGCGGAGGAGAGAGAGAGGGGAAAGAGGGGGAATAACAGGGTGAGCGGAGGAGAGAGAGAGGGGACAGAGGGGGAATAACAGGGTGAGCGGGGGAGAGAGAGAGGGGAAAGAGGGGGAATAACAGGGTGAGCGGAGGAGAGAGAGAGGGGAAAGAGGGGAATAACAGGGTGAGCGGAGGAGAGAGAGAGGGGAAAGAGGGGGAATAACAGGGTGAGCGGGGGTAGAGAGAGAGGGACAGAGGGGGAATAACATGGTGAGAGGGGGAGAGAGAGGGGACAGAGGGGGAATAACAGGGTGAGCGGGGGAGAGAGAGGGGACAGAGGGGAATAACAGGGTGAGCGGGAGAGAGAGAGGGGACAGAGGGGGAATAACAGGGTGAGCGGGGGAGAGAGAGAGGTAGAGAGGGGACAGAGGGGAATAACAGGGTGAGCAGGGGAGAGAGAGAGGGGACAGAGGGGGATAACAGGGTGAGCGGGGGAGAGAGAGGGGACAGAGGGGGAATAACAGGGTGAGCGGGGGAGAGAGAGAGGACAGAGAGGAATAACATGGTGAGCGGGTGAGAGAGAGAGGGGACAGAGGGGGAATAACAGGGTGAGCGGGAGAGAGAGAGAGGGGACAGAGGGGGAATAACAGGGTGAGCGGGGGTAGAGAGAGAGGGGACAGAGGGGGAATAACAGGGTGAGCGGGAGAGAGAGAGGGGACAGAGGGGGAATAACAGGGTGAGCGGGGGAGAGAGAGAGGGGACAGAGGGGGAATAACAGGGTGAGCGGGGGAGAGAGAGAGGGGACAGAGGGGGAATAACAGGGTGAGAGGGGGAGAGAGAGAGGGGACAGAGGGGGAATAACAGGGTGAGAGGGGGAGAGAGAGAGGGGACAGAGAGGAATAACATGGTGAGCGGGGGAGAGAGAGAGGGGACAGAGGGGGAATAACGGGGAGAGAGAGGGGGGACAGAGGGGGAATAACAGGGTGAGCGGGGAGAGAGAGGGGACAGAGGGGGAATAACAGGGTGAGCAGGGGAGAGAGAGAGGGGACAGAGGGGGAATAACAGGGTGAGCGGGAGAGAGAGAGGGGACAGAGGGGGAATAACAGGGTGAGCGGGGAGAGAGAGAGGGGACAGAGGGGGAATAACAGGGTGAGCGGGGGAGAGAGATGGGACAGAGGGGGAATAACAGGGTGAGCGGGGGAGAGAGAGAGGGGACAGAGGGGGAATAACAGGGTGAGCGGGTGAGAGAGAGAGAGGGGACAGAGGGGGAATAACAGGGTGAGCAGGGGAGAGAGAGGGGACAGAGGGGGAATAACAGGGTGAGCGGGTGAGAGAGAGAGAGGGGACAGAGGGGGAATAACAGGGTGAGCAGGGGAGAGAGAGGGGACAGAGGGGGAATAACAGGGTGAGCGGGGGAGAGAGAGAGGGGACAGAGGGGGAATAACAGGGTGAGCGGGAGAGAGAGAGGGGACAGAGGGGGAATAACAGGGTGAGCAGGGGAGAGAGAGAGGGACAGAGGGGGAATAACAGGGTGAGCGGGGGAGAGAGAGGGGACAGAGGGGGAATAACAGGGTGAGCGGGGGGAGAGAGAGAGGGGACAGAGGGGGAATAACAGGGTGAGCGGGGGAGAGAGAGAGGGGACAGAGGGGGAATAACAGGGTGAGCGGGAGAGAGAGAGGGGACAGAGGGGGAATAACAGGGTGAGAGGGGGAGAGAGAGAGGGGACAGAGAGGAATAACAGGGTGAGAGGGGGAGAGAGAGAGGGGACAGAGGGGGAATAACAGGGTGAGCGGGGGAGAGAGAGAGGGGACAGAGGGGAATAACGGGGAGAGAGAGAGGGGACAGAGGGGGAATAACAGGGTGAGCGGGTGAGAGAGAGAGGGGACAGAGGGGGAATAACAGGGTGAGCGGGAGAGAGAGAGAGGGGACAGAGGGGGAATAACAGGGTGAGCGGGTGAGAGAGAGAGGGGACAGAGGGGGAATAACAGGGTGAGCGGGGGTAGAGAGAGAGGGGACAGAGGGGGAATAACATGGTGAGCGGGGGAGAGAGAGAGGGGACAGAGGGGGAATAACGGGGAGAGAGAGAGGGGACAGAGGGGGAATAACAGGGTGAGCGGGTGAGAGAGAGAGGGGACAGAGGGGGAATAACAGGGTGAGCGGGAGAGAGAGAGAGGGGGCAGAGGGGGAATAACAGGGTGAGCGGGGGAGAGAGGGAGGGGACAGAGGGGGAATAACAGGGTGAGCGGGGGAGAGAGAGAGGGGACAGAGGGGGAATAACAGGGTGAGCGGGAGAGAGAGAGAGGGGACAGAGGGGGAATAACAGGGTGAGCGGGGGAGAGAGGGAGGGGACAGAGGGGAATAACAGGGTGAGCGGGGGAGAGAGAGAGGGGACCGAGGGGGAATGACGGGGAGAGAGAGGGGGGAGAGAGAGAGGGGACCGAGGGGGAATAACATGGTGAGCGGGGGAGAGAGAGAGGGGACCGAGGGGGAATGACGGGGAGAGAGAGGGGGGACCGAGGGGGAATGACGGGGAGAGAGAGGGGGGACCGAGGGGGAATGACGGGGAGAGAGAGGGGGGACCGAGGGGGAATGACGGGGAGAGAGAGGGGGGACCGAGGGGGAATGACGGAGCGAGAGAGGGGGCACCGAGGGGGAATGACGGAGCGAGAGAGGGGGGACCGAGGGGGAATGACGGAGCGAGAGAGGGGGGACCGAGGGGGAATGACGGAGCGAGAGAGGGGGGACCGAGGGGGAATGACGGGGAGAGAGAGGGGGGACCGAGGGGAATGACGGGGAGAGAGAGGGGGGACCGAGGGGGAATGACGGAGCGAGAGAGGGGGGACCGAGGGGGAATGACGGAGCGAGAGAGGGGGGACCGAGGGGGAATGACGGAGCGAGAGAGGGGGGACCGAGGGGGAATGACGGAGCGAGAGAGGGGGGACCGAGGGGGAATGACGGAGCGAGAGAGGGGGGACCGAGGGGGAATGACGGAGCGAGAGAGGGGGGACCGAGGGGGAATGACGGAGCGAGAGAGGGGGGACCGAGGGGGAATGACGGAGCGAGAGAGGGGGGACCGAGGGGGAATGACGGAGCGAGAGAGGGGGGACCGAGGGGGAATGACGGAGCGAGAGAGGGGGGACCGAGGGGGAATGACGGAGCGAGAGAGGGGGGACCGAGGGGGAAGGACAGAGCGAGAGAGGGGGGGACCGAGGGGGAATGACGGAGCGAGAGAGGGGGGACCGAGGGGGAAGGACGGAGCGAGAGAGGGGGGACCGAGGGGGAAGGACAGAGCGAGAGAGGGGGGACCGAGGGGGAATGACGGAGCGAGAGAGGGGGGACCGAGGGGGAATGACGGAGCGAGAGAGGGGGGACCGAGGGGGAATGACGGAGCGAGAGAGGGGGGACCGAGGGGGAATGACGGAGCGAGAGAGGGGGGACCGAGGGGGAATGACGGAGCGAGAGAGGGGGGACCGAGGGGGAATGACGGAGCGAGAGAGGGGGGACCGAGGGGGAATGACGGAGCGAGAGAGGGGGGACCGAGGGGGAATGACGGAGCGAGAGAGGGGGGACCGAGGGGGAATGACGGAGCGAGAGAGGGGGGACCGAGGGGGAATGACGGAGCGAGAGAGGGGGGACCGAGGGGGAAAGACAGAGCGAGAGGGGGGACCGAGGGGGAATGACAGAGCGAGAGGGGGGACCGAGGGGGAATAACGGAGCGAGAGAGGGGGGACCGAGGGGGAATGACGGAGCGAGAGAGGGGGGACCGAGGGGGAATGACGGAGCGAGAGAGGGGGGACCGAGGGGGAATGACGGAGCGAGAGAGGGGGGACCGAGGGGGAATGACGGAGCGAGAGAGGGGGGACCGAGGGGGAATGACGGAGCGAGAGAGGGGGGACCGAGGGGGAATGACGGAGCGAGAGAGGGGGGACCGAGGGGGAATGACGGAGCGAGAGAGGGGGGACCGAGGGGGAATGACGGAGCGAGAGAGGGGGGACCGAGGGGGAATGACGGAGCGAGAGAGGGGGGACCGAGGGGGAATGACGGAGCGAGAGAGGGGGGACCGAGGGGGAATGACGGAGCGAGAGAGGGGGGACCGAGGGGGAATGACGGAGCGAGAGAGGGGGGACCGAGGGGGAAGGACAGAGCGAGAGAGGGGGGACCGAGGGGGAAGGACAGAGCGAGAGAGGGGGGACCGAGGGGGAAGGACAGAGCGAGAGAGAGGGGACCGAGGGGGAAGGACAGAGCGAGAGAGGGGGGACCGAGGGGGAAGGACAGAGCGAGAGAGGGGGGACCGAGGGGGAAGGACAGAGCGAGAGAGGGGGGACCGAGGGGGAAGGACAGAGCGAGAGAGGGGGGACCGAGGGGGAATGACAGAGCGAGAGAGGGGGGACCGAGGGGGAATGACAGAGCGAGAGAGGGGGGACCGAGGGGGAATGACAGAGCGAGAGAGAGGGGACCGAGGGGGAATGACAGAGCGAGAGAGGGGGGACCGAGGGGGAATGACAGAGCGAGAGAGGGGGGACCGAGGGGGAATGACAGAGCGAGAGGGGGGACCGAGGGGGAATGACAGAGCGAGAGAGGGGGGACCGAGGGGGAATAACAGAAAGAGAGAGGGGACCGAGGGGGAATAACAGAAAGAGAGAGGGGACCGAGGGGGAATGAGAGAGTGAGAGAGGGGACCGAGGGGGAATGAGAGAGTGAGAGAGGGGACCGAGGGGGAATGAGAGAGTGAGAGAGGGGACCGAGGGGGAATGAGAGAGAGAGAGAGGGGACCGAAGGGGAATGAGAGAGAGAGAGAGGGGACCGAGGGGGAATAACAGAGTGAGAGAGGGGACCGAAGGGGAATAACAGAGTGAGAGAGGGGACCGAAGGGGAATGAGAGAGAGAGAGAGGGGACCGAGGGGGAATGAGAGAGTGAGAGAGGGGACCGAGGGGGAATGAGAGAGTGAGAGAGGGGACCGAGGGGGAATGAGAGAGTGAGAGAGGGGACCGAGGGGGAATGAGAGAGAGAGAGAGGGGACAGAGGGGGAACAAGAGAGAGAGAGGGGACCGAGGGGGAATAAGAGAGAGAGAGGGGACAGAGGGGGAATAACAGAGTGAGAGAGGGGACCGAAGGGGAATAAGAGAGTGAGAGAGGGGACTGAGGGGGAATAAGAGAGAGAGAGGGGACAGAGGGGGAATAACAGAGTGAGAGAGGGGACCGAAGGGGAATAAGAGAGTGAGAGAGGGGACCGAGGGAGAATAACAGAAAGAGAGAGGGGACCAAGGGAGAATAACAGAAAGAGAGAGGGGACCGAGGGGGAATAACAGAAAGAGAGAGGGGACCGAGGGGGAATAACAGAAAGAGAGAGGGGACCGAGGGGGAATAACAGAGAGAGGGGGGACCGAAGGGGAATAAGAGAGAGAGAGAGAGAGGGGACTGAGGGGGAATAAGAGAGAGAGAGTGGGGACAAAGGGGGAATAACAGAAAGAGAGAGGGGACAGAGGGGGAATGAGAGAGTGAGAGAGGGGACCGAAGGGGAATGAGAGAGTGAGAGAGGGGACCGAGGGGGAATGAGAGAGTGAGAGAGGGGACCGAGGGGGAATGAGAGAGTGAGAGAGGGGACCGAGGGGGAATGAGAGAGAGAGGGAGGGGTGCCCCGAGGGGGAACAACAGAGAGACGGAGGGGACAGAGGGGGAATGAGAGAGTGAGAGGGGGGGCCGAGGGGGAATAACAGAAAGAGAGAGGGGACCGAGGGGGAATAACAGAAAGAGAGAGGGGACCGAGGGGGAATGAGAGAGTGAAAGAGGGGACCGAGGGGGAAGGAGAGAGTGAGAGAGGGGACCGAGGGGGAATGAGAGAGTGAGAGAGGGGACCGAGGGGGAATGAGAGAGTGAGAGAGGGGACCGAGGGGGAATGAGAGAGTGATAGAGGGGACAGAGGGTGAATAAGAGAGAGAGAGGGGGGACAGAGGGGGAATAAGAGAGAGAGAGGGGGGACAGAGGGGGAATAAGAGAGAGAGAGGGGGGACCGAAGGGGAATAAGAGAGAGAGAGAGAGGGGACAGAGGGGGAATAAGAGAGAGGGGACAAAGGGGGAATAACAGATAGAGAGAGGGGACCGAGGGGGAATGAGAGAGTGAGAGAGGGGACCGAGGAGGAATGAGAGAGTGAGGGGGGGGACCGAGGGGGAATGAGAGAGTGAGAGGGGGGACCGAGGGGGAATGAGAGAGTGAGAGGGGGGACCGAGGGGGAATGAGAGAGTGAGAGGGGGGACCGAGGGGGAATGAGAGAGTGAGAGGGGGGACCGAGGGGGAATGAGAGAGTGAGAGGGGGGACCGAGGGGGAATGAGAGAGTGATAGAGGGGACAGAGGGGGAATAAGAGAGAGAGAGAGGGGACAGATGGGGAATAAGAGACAGAGAGGGGACAGAGGGGGAATAACAGAGTGAGAGAGGGGACCGAAGGGGAATAAGAGAGTGAGAGAGGGGACTGAGGGGGAACAGAGAGACGGAGGGGACAGAGGGGGAATAAGAGAGAGAGAGAGGGGACCGAGGGGGAATAACAGAGTGAGAGGGGGGACCGAGGGGGAATAACAGAGTGAGAGAGGGGACCGAGGGGGATTAACAGAAAGAGAGAGGGGACCGAGGGGGATTAACAGAAAGAGAGAGGGGACCGAGGGGGAATGAGAGAGTGAGAGAGGGGACCGAGGGGGATGAAGAGAGTGAGAGAGGGGACCGAGGGGGAATAGCAGAGTGATAGAGGGGACTGAGGGGGAATAACAAAGTGAGGGAGGGGACAGAGGGTGAATAAGAGAGAGAGAGAGGGGACCGAGGGGGAATAACAGAAAGAGAGAGGGGACCGAGGGGGAATAACAGAAAGAGAGAGGGGACCGAGGGGGAATGAGAGAGTGAGAGAGGGGACCGAGGGGGAATGAGAGAGTGAGAGAGGGGACCGAGGGGGATGAAGAGAGTGAGAGAGGGGACCGAGGGGGAATAGCAGAGTGATAGAGGGGACTGAGGGGGAATAACAAAGTGAGGGAGGGGACAGAGGGTGAATAAGAGAGAGAGAGAGGGGACCGAGGGGGAATAACAGAAAGAGAGAGGGGACCGAGGGGGAATAACAGAAAGAGAGAGGGGACCGAGGGGGAATGAGAGAGTGAGAGAGGGGACCGAGGGGGAATGAGAGAGTGAGAGAGGGGACCGAGGGGGAATGAGAGAGTGAGAGAGGGGACCGAGGGGGAATGAGAGAGTGAGAGAGGGGACCGAGGGGGAATGAGAGAGTGAGAGGGGGGACCGAGGGGGAATGAGAGAGTGAGAGAGGGGACAGAGGGTGAATGAGAGAGAGAGGGGACAGAGGGGGAACAAGAGAGAGAGAGGGGACCGAGGGGGAATAAGAGAGAGAGAGGGGACCGAGGGGGAATAAGAGAGAGAGAGAGGGGACCGAGGGGGAATAAGAGAGAGAGAGGGGACAGAGGGGGAATAACAGAAAGAGAGAGGGGACCGAGGGAGAATAACAGAAAGAGAGAGGGGACCGAGGGGGAATAACAGAAAGAGAGAGGGGACCGAGGGGGAATAACAGAGAGAGAGAGGGGACCGAGGGGGAATAACAGAGAGAGAGAGGGGACCGAGGGGGAATAACAGAGTGAGGTTGGGGACAGAGGGTGAATGAGAGAGAGAGAGAGGGGACAGAGGGGGAACAAGAGAGAGAGAGGGGACCGAGGGGGAATAACAGAGTGAGAGAGGGGACCGAAGGGGAATAAGAGAGTGAGAGAGGGGACCGAGGGAGAATAACAGAAAGAGAGAGGGGACCGAGGGGGAATAACAGAAAGAGAGAGGGGACCGAGGGGGAATAACAGAAAGAGGGGGGACCGAGGGGGAATAAGAGAGAGAGAGAGGGGACTGAGGGGGAATAAGAGAGAGAGAGTGGGGACAAAGGGGGAATAACAGAAAGAGAGAGGGGACAGAGGGGGAATGAGAGAGTGAGAGAGGGGACCGAAGGGGAATGAGAGAGTGAGAGAGGGGACCGAGGGGGAATGAGAGAGTGAGAGAGGGGACCGAGGGGGAATAAGAGAGAGAGGGAGGGGGGCCCCGAGGGGGAACAACAGAGAGACGGAGGGGACAGAGGGGGAATGAGAGAGTGAGAGGGGGGACCGAGGGGGAATAAGAGAGAGAGAGAGGGGACCGAGGGGGAATGAGAGAGTGAGAGAGGGGACCGAGGGGGAATGAAAGAGTGAGAGAGGGGACCGAGGGGGAATGAGAGAGTGAGAGGGGGGACCGAGGGGGAATGACAGAGTGAGTGAGAGGGGGGACCGAGGGGGAATGAGAGAGTGAGAGGGGGGACCGAGGGGGAATGAGAGAGTGAGAGGGGGGACCGAGGGGGAATGAGAGAGAGAGTGAGAGGGGGGACCGAGGGGGAATGAGAGAGTGAGAGGGGGGACCGAGGGGGAATGAGAGAGTGAGAGGGGGGACCGAGGGGGAATGAGAGAGTGAGAGGGGGGGACCGAGGGGGAATGAGAGAGTGAGAGGGGGGACCGAGGGGGAATGACAGAGTGAGAGGGGGGACCGAGGGGGAATGACAGAGTGAGAGGGGGGACCGAGGGGGAATGACAGAGTGAGAGGGGGGACCGAGGGGGAATGACAGAGTGAGAGGGGGGACCGAGGGGGAATGAGAGAGTGAGAGGGGGGACCGAGGGGGAATGAGAGAGTGAGAGGGGGGACCGAGGGGGAATGAGAGAGTGAGAGGGGGGACCGAGGGGGAATGAGAGAGTGAGAGGGGGGACCGAGGGGGAATGAGAGAGTGAGAGGGGGGACCGAGGGGGAATGAGAGAGTGAGAGGGGGGACCGAGGGGGAATGAGAGAGTGAGAGGGGGGACCGAGGGGGAATGAGAGAGTGAGAGGGGGGACCGAGGGGGAATGAGAGAGTGAGAGGGGGGACCGAGGGGGAATGAGAGAGTGAGAGGGGGGACCGAGGGGGAATGAGAGAGTGAGAGGGGGGACCGAGGGGGAATGAGAGAGTGAGAGGGGGGACCGAGGGGGAATGAGAGAGTGAGAGGGGGGACCGAGGGGGAATGAGAGAGTGAGAGGGGGGACCGAGGGGGAATGAGAGAGTGATAGAGGGGACAGAGGGGGAATAAGAGAGAGAGAGAGGGGACAGATGGGGAATAAGAGACAGAGAGGGGACAGAGGGGGAATAACAGAGTGAGAGAGGGGACCGAAGGGGAATAAGAGAGTGAGAGAGGGGACTGAGGGGGAACAGAGAGACGGAGGGGACAGAGGGGGAATAAGAGAGAGAGAGGGGACCGAGGGGGAATAACAGACTGAGAGAGGGGACCGAGGGGGATTAACAGAAAGAGAGAGGGGACCGAGGGGGAATAACAGACTGAGAGAGGGGACCGAGGGGGAATAACAGACTGAGAGAGGGGACCGAGGGGGATTAACAGAAAGAGAGAGGGGACCGAGGGGGATTAACAGAAAGAGAGAGGGGACCGAGGGGGATTAACAGAAAGAGAGAGGGGACCGAGGGGGAATGAGAGAGTGATAGAGGGGACTGAGGGGGAATAACAGAGTGAGAGAGAGGGGACAGAGGGTGAATAAGAGAGAGAGAGAGAGGGGACAGAGGGGGAAAAAGACAGAGAGAGGGGACAGAGGGGGAATAACAGAGTGAGAGAGGGGACCGAAGGGGAATAAGAGAGAGAGAGAGGGGACAGAGGGGGAATAAGAGAAAGAGAGAGGGGACCAAGGGAGAATAACAGAAAGAGAGAGAGAGATGGGCCCGAGGGGGAATAAGAGAGAGAGAGAGGGGGGACCGAGGGGGAATGAGAGACTGAGAGGGGGGACCGAGGGGGAATAACAGACTGAGAGGGGGGACCGAGGGGGAAAAACAGACTGAGAGGGGGGACCGAGGGGGAATAACAGACTCAGAGGGGGGACCGAGGGGGAAGAACAGACTGAGAGGGGGGACCGAGGGGGAATAACAGACTGAGAGGGGGGACCGAGGGGGAATAACAGACTGAGAGGGGGGACCGAGGGGGAAAAACAGACTGAGAGGGGGGACCGAGGGGGAATAACAGACTGAGAGGGGGGACCGAGGGGGAATAACAGACTGAGAGGGGGGACCGAGGGGGAATAACAGACTGAGAGGGGGGACCGAGGGGGAATAACAGACTGAGAGGGGGGACCGAGGGGGAATAACAGACTGAGAGGGGGGACCGAGGGGGAATAACAGACTGAGAGGGGGGACCGAGGGGGAATAACAGACTGAGAGGGGGGACCGAGGGGGAATAACAGAAAGAGAGGGGGGACCGAGGGGGAATAACAGAAAGAGAGGGGGGACCGAGGGGGAATAACAGAAAGAGAGGGGGGACCGAGGGGGAATAACAGAAAGAGAGGGGGGACCGAGGGGGAATAACAGAAAGAGAGTGGGGACCGAGGGAGAGTGAGAGAGGGGACCGAGGGGGAATGAGAGAGTGAGAGAGGGAGAGAGGGGACCGAGGGGGAATAACAGAAAGAGAGGGGGGACCGAGGGGGAATAACAGAAAGAGAGAGGGGACTGAGGGGGAATAACAGAAAGAGAGAGGGGACCGAGGGAGAGTGAGAGAGGGGACCGAGGGGGAATGAGAGAATGACAGAGTGAGAGGGGGGACCGAGGGGGAATGACAGAGTGAGAGGGGGGACCGAGGGGGAATGACAGAGTGAGAGGGGGGACCGAGGGGGAATGACAGAGTGGGAGAGGGGACCGAGGGGGAATGACAGAGTGAGAGGGGGGACCGAGGGGGAATGACAGAGTGGGAGAGGGGACCGAGGGGGAATGACAGAGTGAGAGGGGGGACCGAGGGGGAATGACAGAGTGAGAGGGGGGACCGAGGGGGAATGACAGAGTGGGAGTGACAGAGTGAGAGGGGGGACTGAGGGGGAGTGACAGAGTGAGAGGGGGGACCGAGGGGGAGTGACAGAGTGAGAGGGGGGACCGAGGGGGAATGACAGAGTGAGAGGGGGGACCGAGGGGGAATGACAGAGTGGGAGTGACAGAGTGAGAGGGGGGACCGAGGGGGAATGACAGAGTGGGAGAGGGGACCGAGGGGGAGTGACAGAGTGAGAGGGGGGACCGAGGGGGAATGACAGAGTGGGAGTGACAGAGTGAGAGGGGGGACCGAGGGGGAATGACAGAGTGAGAGGGGGGACCGAGGGGGAGTGACAGAGTGAGAGGGGGGACCGAGGGGGAATGACAGAGTGGGAGTGACAGAGTGAGAGGGGGGACCGAGGGGGAATGACAGAGTGGGAGAGGGGACCGAGGGGGAATGACAGAGTGGGAGAGGGGACCGAGGGGGAATGACAGAGTGAGAGGGGGGACCGAGGGGGAGTGACAGAGTGAGAGGGGGGACCGAGGGGGAATGACAGAGTGGGAGTGACAGAGTGAGAGGGGGGACCGAGGGGGAATGACAGAGTGGGAGAGGGGACCGAGGGGGAATGACAGAGTGGGAGAGGGGACCGAGGGGGAATGACAGAGTGGGAGAGGGGACCGAGGGGGAATGACAGAGTGGGAGAGGGGACCGAGGGGGAATGACAGAGTGAGAGGGGGGACCGAGGGGGAATGACAGAGTGAGAGGGGGGACCGAGGGGGAATGACAGAGTGGGAGGGGGGACCGAGGGGGAATGACAGAGTGGGAGAGGGAGAGAGGGGACCGAGGGGGAATGACAGAGTGAGAGGGGGGACCGAGGGGGAATGACAGAGTGAGAGGGGGGACCGAGGGGGAATGACAGAGTGAGAGGGGGGACCGAGGGGGAATGACAGAGTGGGAGAGGGGACCGAGGGGGAATGACAGAGTGGGAGAGGGAGAGAGGGGACCGAGGGGGAATGACAGAGTGAGAGGGGGGACCGAGGGGGAATGACAGAGTGAGAGGGGGGACCGAGGGGGAATGACAGAGTGGGAGAGGGGACCGAGGGGGAATGACAGAGTGGGAGAGGGGACCGAGGGGGAATGACAGAGTGGGAGAGGGGACCGAGGGGGAATGACAGAGTGGGAGAGGGGAGAGGGGACCGAGGGGGAATGACAGAGTGGGGGAGGGGACCGAGGGGGAATGACAGAGTGAGAGAGGGGACCGAGGGGGAATGACAGAGTGAGAGAGGGGACCGAGGGGGAATGACAGAGTGAGAGAGGGGACCGAGGGGGAATGACAGAGTGAGAGGGGGGACCGAGGGGGAATGACAGAGTGAGAGAGGGGACCGAGGGGGAATGACAGAGTGAGAGAGGGGACCGAGGGGGAATGACAGAGTGAGAGAGGGGACCGAGGGGGAATGACAGAGTGAGAGAGGGGACCGAGGGGGAATGACAGAGTGAGAGAGGGGACCGAGGGGGAATGACAGAGTGAGAGAGGGGACCGAGGGGGAATGACAGAGTGAGAGAGGGGACCGAGGGGGAATGACAGAGTGAGAGAGGGGACCGAGGGGGAATGACAGAGTGAGAGAGGGGACCGAGGGGGAATGACAGAGTGAGAGAGGGGACCGAGGGGGAATGACAGAGTGAGAGAGGGGACCGAGGGGGAATGACAGAGTGAGAGAGGGGACCGAGGGGGAATGACAGAGTGAGAGAGGGGACCGAGGGGGAATGACAGAGTGAGAGAGGGGACCGAGGGGGAATGACAGAGTGAGAGAGGGGACCGAGGGGGAATGACAGAGTGAGAGAGGGGACCGAGGGGGAATGACAGAGTGAGAGAGGGGACCGAGGGGGAATGACAGAGTGAGAGAGGGGACCGAGGGGGAATGACAGAGTGAGAGAGGGGACCGAGGGGGAATGACAGAAAGAGAGAGGGGACCGAGGGGGAATGAGAGAGGGGACCGAGGGGGAATGAGAGAGTGAGAGAGGGGACCGAGGGGGAATGACAGAAAGAGAGAGGGGACCGAGGGGGAATAACAGAAAGAGAGAGGGGACCGAGGGGGAATGAGAGAGGGGACCGAGGGGGAATGAGAGAGTGAGAGAGGGGACAGAGGGGGAACAAGAGAGAGAGAGGGGACCGAGGGGGAATAAGAGAGAGAGAGGGGACTGAGGGGGAATGAGAGAGAGAGAGGGGACAGAGGGGGAATAACAGAGTGAGAGAGGGGACCGAGGGGGAATGACAGAAAGAGAGAGGGGACCGAGGGAGAATAACAGAAAGAGAGAGGGGACCGAGGGGGAATAACAGAGAGAGGGGGGACCGAAGGGGAATGAGAGAGAGAGAGAGAGAGGGGACTGAGGGGGAATAAGAGAGAGAGAGTGGGGACAAAGGGGGAATAACAGAAAGAGAGAGGGGACAGAGGGGGAATGAGAGAGTGAGAGAGGGGACCGAAGGGGAATGAGAGAGTGAGAGAGGGGACCGAAGGGGAATGAGAGAGTGAGAGAGGGGACCGAGGGGGAATGAGAGAGTGAGAGAGGGGACCGAGGGGGAATGAGAGAGAGAGAGAGGGGACCGAGGGGGAATAAGAGAGAGAGAGAGGGGGGCCCCGAGGGGGAACAACAGAGTGATAGAGGGGTCTGAGGGGGAACAACAGAGAGACGGAGGGGACAGAGGGGGAATGAGAGAGAGAGAGAGGGGACCGAGGCGGAATAACAGAGTGAGAGAGGGGACTGAGGGGGAATGAGAGAGAGAGAGAGGGAGAGAGGGGACCGAGGGGGAATGAGAGAGAGAGAGAGGGGACCGAGGCGGAATAACAGAGTGAGAGAGGGGACAGAGGGGGAATGAGAGAGAGAGAGAGAGGGGACTGAGGGGGAATGAGAGAGAGAGAGAGGGGACCGAGGGGGAATGAGAGAGGGAGAGAGGGAGAGAGGGGACCGAGGGGGAATGAGAGAGTGAGAGAGGGGACCGAGGGGGAATAACAGAAAGAGAGAGGGGACAGAGGGGGAATGAGAGAGTGAGAGAGGGGACCGAAGGGGAATGAGAGAGTGAGAGAGGGGACCGAGGGGGAATGAGAGAGTGAGAGAGGGGACCGAGGGGGAATAAGAAAGAGAGAGAGGGGACCGAGGGGGAATAAGAGAGAGAGGGAGGGGGGCCCCGAGGGGGAACAACAGAGAGACGGAGGGGACCGAGGGGGAATGAGAGAGGGGACCGAGGGGGAATGAGAGAGGGGACCGAGGGGGAATGAGAGAGGGGACCGAGGGGACCGAGGGGGAATGAGAGAGGGGACCGAGGGGGAAGGACAAGAGCGAGGGAGGGGACCGAGGGGGAAGGACAAGAGCGAGGGAGGGGACCGAGGGGGAAGGACAAGAGCGAGGGAGGGGACCGAGGGGGAAGGACAAGAGCGAGGGAGGGGACCGAGGGGGAAGGACAAGAGCGAGGGAGGGGACCGAGGGGGAAGGACAAGAGCGAGGGAGGGGACCGAGGGGGAAGGACAAGAGCGAGGGAGGGGACCGAGGGGGAAGGACAAGAGCGAGGGAGGGGACCGAGGGGGAAGGACAAGAGCGAGGGAGGGGACCGAGGGGGAAGGACAAGAGCGAGGGAGGGGACCGAGGGGGAAGGACAAGAGCGAGGGAGGGGACCGAGGGGGAAGGACAAGAGCGAGGGAGGGGACCGAGGGGGAAGGACAAGAGCGAGGGAGGGGACCGAGGGGGAAGGACAAGAGCGAGGGAGGGGACCGAGGGGGAAGGACAAGAGCGAGGGAGGGGACCGAGGGGGAAGGACAAGAGCGAGGGAGGGGACCGAGGGGGAAGGACAAGAGCGAGGGAGGGGACCGAGGGGGAAGGACAAGAGCGAGGGAGGGGACCGAGGGGGAAGGACAAGAGCGAGGGAGGGGACCGAGGGGGAAGGACAAGAGCGAGGGAGGGGACCGAGGGGGAAGGACAAGAGCGAGGGAGGGGACCGAGGGGGAAGGACAAGAGCGAGGGAGGGGACCGAGGGGGAAGGACAAGAGCGAGGGAGGGGACCGAGGGGGAAGGACAAGAGCGAGGGAGGGGACCGAGGGGGAAGGACAAGAGCGAGGGAGGGGACCGAGGGGGAAGGACAAGAGCGAGGGAGGGGACCGAGGGGGAAGGACAAGAGCGAGGGAGGGGACCGAGGGGGAAGGACAAGAGCGAGGGAGGGGACCGAGGGGGAAGGGCAAGAGCGAGGGAGGGGACCGAGGGGGAAGGGCAAGAGCGAGGGAGGGGACCGAGGGGGAAGGGCAAGAGCGAGGGAGGGGACCGAGGGGGAAGGGCAAGAGCGAGGGAGGGGACCGAGGGGGAAGGGCAAGAGCGAGGGAGGGGACCGAGGGGGAAGGGCAAGAGCGAGGGAGGGGACCGAGGGGGAAGGGCAAGAGCGAGGGAGGGGACCGAGGGGGAAGGGCAAGAGCGAGGGAGGGGACCGAGGGGGAAGGGCAAGAGCGAGGGAGGGGACCGAGGGGGAAGGGCAAGAGCGAGGGAGGGGACCGAGGGGGAAGGGCAAGAGCGAGGGAGGGGACCGAGGGGGAAGGGCAAGAGCGAGGGAGGGGACCGAGGGGGAAGGGCAAGAGCGAGGGAGGGGACCGAGGGGGAAGGGCAAGAGCGAGGGAGGGGACCGAGGGGGAAGGGCAAGAGCGAGGGAGGGGACCGAGGGGGAAGGGCAAGAGCGAGGGAGGGGACCGAGGGGGAAGGGCAAGAGCGAGGGAGGGGACCGAGGGGGAAGGGCAAGAGCGAGGGAGGGGACCGAGGGGGAAGGGCAAGAGCGAGGGAGGGGGACCGAGGGGGAAGGGCAAGAGCGAGGGAGGGGACCGAGGGGGAAGGGCAAGAGCGAGGGAGGGGACCGAGGGGGAAGGGCAAGAGCGAGGGAGGGGACCGAGGGGGAAGGGCAAGAGCGAGGGAGGGGACCGAGGGGGGAAGGGCAAGAGCGAGGGGAGGGGACCGAGGGGGAAGGGCAAGAGCGAGGGAGGGGACCGAGGGGGAAGGGCAAGAGCGAGGGAGGGGACCGAGGGGGAAGGGCAAGAGCGAGGGAGGGGACCGAGGGGGAAGGGCAAGAGCGAGGGAGGGGACCGAGGGGGAAGGGCAAGAGCGAGGGAGGGGACCGAGGGGGAAGGGCAAGAGCGAGGGAGGGGACCGAGGGGGAAGGGCAAGAGCGAGGGAGGGGACCGAGGGGGAAGGGCAAGAGCGAGGGAGGGGACCGAGGGGGAAGGGCAAGAGCGAGGGAGGGGACCGAGGGGGAAGGGCAAGAGCGAGGGAGGGGACCGAGGGGGAAGGGCAAGAGCGAGGGAGGGGACCGAGGGGGAAGGGCAAGAGCGAGGGAGGGGACCGAGGGGGAAGGGCAAGAGCGAGGAGGGACCGAGGGGGAAGGGCAAGAGCGAGGGAGGGGACCGAGGGGGAAGGGCAAGAGCGAGGGAGGGGACCGAGGGGGAAGGGCAAGAGCGAGGGAGGGGACCGAGGGGGAAGGGCAAGAGCGAGGGAGGGGACCGAGGGGGAAGGGCAAGAGCGAGGGAGGGGACCGAGGGGGGAAGGGCAAGAGCGAGGGAGGGGACCGAGGGGGAAGGGCAAGAGCGAGGGAGGGGACCGAGGGGGAAGGGCAAGAGCGAGGGAGGGGACCGAGGGGGAAGGGCAAGAGCGAGGGAGGGGACCGAGGGGGAAGGGCAAGAGCGAGGGAGGGGACCGAGGGGGAAGGGCAAGAGCGAGGGAGGGGACCGAGGGGGAAGGGCAAGAGCGAGGGAGGGGACCGAGGGGAAGGGCAAGAGCGAGGGAGGGGACCGAGGGGGAAGGGCAAGAGCGAGGGAGGGGACCGAGGGGGAAGGGCAAGAGCGAGGGAGGGGACCGAGGGGGAAGGGCAAGAGCGAGGGAGGGGACCGAGGGGGAAGGGCAAGAGCGAGGGAGGGGACCGAGGGGGAAGGGCAAGAGCGAGGGAGGGGACCGAGGGGGAAGGGCAAGAGCGAGGGAGGGGGACCGAGGGGGAAGGGCAAGAGCGAGGGAGGGGACCGAGGGGGAAGGGCAAGAGCGAGGGAGGGGACCGAGGGGAAGGGCAAGAGCGAGGGAGGGGACCGAGGGGGAAGGGCAAGAGCGAGGGAGGGGACCGAGGGGGAAGGGCAAGAGCGAGGGAGGGGACCGAGGGGGAAGGGCAAGAGCGAGGGAGGGGACCGAGGGGGAAGGGCAAGAGCGAGGGAGGGGACCGAGGGGGAAGGGCAAGAGCGAGGGAGGGGACCGAGGGGGAAGGGCAAGAGCGAGGGAGGGGACCGAGGGGGAAGGGCAAGAGCGAGGGAGGGGACCGAGGGGGAAGGGCAAGAGCGAGGGAGGGGACCGAGGGGGAAGGGCAAGAGCGAGGGAGGGGACCGAGGGGGAAGGGCAAGAGCGAGGGAGGGGACCGAGGGGGAAGGGCAAGAGCGAGGGAGGGGACCGAGGGGGAAGGGCAAGAGCGAGGGAGGGGACCGAGGGGGAAGGGCAAGAGCGAGGGAGGGGACCGAGGGGGAAGGGCAAGAGCGAGGGAGGGGACCGAGGGGGAAGGGCAAGAGCGAGGGAGGGGACCGAGGGGGAAGGGCAAGAGCGAGGGAGGGGACCGAGGGGGAAGGGCAAGAGCGAGGGAGGGGACCGAGGGGGAAGGGCAAGAGCGAGGGAGGGGACCGAGGGGGAAGGGCAAGAGCGAGGAGGGGACCGAGGGGGAAGGGCAAGAGCGAGGGAGGGGACCGAGGGGGAAGGGCAAGAGCGAGGGAGGGGACCGAGGGGGAAGGGCAAGAGCGAGGGAGGGGACCGAGGGGGAAGGGCAAGAGCGAGGGAGGGGACCGAGGGGAAGGGCAAGAGCGAGGGAGGGGACCGAGGGGGAAGGGCAAGAGCGAGGGAGGGGACCGAGGGGGAAGGGCAAGAGCGAGGGAGGGGGACCGAGGGGGAAGGGCAAGAGCGAGGGAGGGGACCGAGGGGGAAGGGCAAGAGCGAGGGAGGGGGCCGAGGGGGAAGGGCAAGAGCGAGGAGGGGGCCGAGGGGGAAGGGCAAGAGCGAGGGAGGGGGCCGAGGGGGAAGGGCAAGAGCGAGGGAGGGGGCCGAGGGGGAAGGGCAAGAGCGAGGGAGGGGGCCGAGGGGGAAGGACAAGAGCGAGGGAGGGGCCGAGGGGGAAGGACAAGAGCGAGGGAGGGGGCCGAGGGGGAAGGACAAGAGCGAGGGAGGGGGCCGAGGGGGAAGGACAAGAGCGAGGGAGGGGGCCGAGGGGGAAGGACAAGAGCGAGGGAGGGGCCGAGGGGGAAGGACAAGAGCGAGGGAGGGGGCCGAGGGGGAAGGACAAGAGCGAGGGAGGGGGCCGAGGGGGAAGGACAAGAGCGAGGGAGGGGACCGAGGGGGAAGGACAGAGCGAGGAGGGGACCGAGGGGGAAGGACAAGAGCGAGGGAGGGGACCGAGGGGAAGGACAAGAGCGAGGGAGGGGACCGAGGGGGGAAGGACAAGAGCGAGGGAGGGGACCGAGGGGGAAGGACAAGAGCGAGGGAGGGGACCGAGGGGGAAGGACAAGAGCGAGGGAGGGGACCGAGGGGGAAGGACAAGAGCGAGGGAGGGGACCGAGGGGGAAGGACAAGAGCGAGGGAGGGGACCGAGGGGGAAGGACAAGAGCGAGGGAGGGGACCGAGGGGGAAGGACAAGAGCGAGGGAGGGGACCGAGGGGAAGGACAAGAGCGAGGGAGGGGACCGAGGGGGAAGGACAAGAGCGAGGGAGGGGACCGAGGGGGAAGGACAAGAGCGAGGGAGGGGACAGAGGGGGAAGGACAAGAGCGAGGGAGGGGACCGAGGGGAAGGACAAGAGCGAGGGAGGGGACCGAGGGGGAAGGACAAGAGCGAGGGAGGGGACCGAGGGGGAAGGACAAGAGCGAGGGAGGGGACCGAGGGGGAAGCACAAGAGCGAGGGAGGGGACCGAGGGGGAAGCACAAGAGCGAGGGAGGGGACCGAGGGGGAACCACAAGAGCGAGGGAGGGGGACCGAGGGGAACCACAAGAGCGAGGGAGGGGACCGAGGGGGAACCACAAGAGCGAGGGAGGGGACCGAGGGGGAACCACAAGAGCGAGGGAGGGGACCGAGGGGGAACGACAAGAGCGAGGGAGGGGACCGAGGGGGAACGACAAGAGCGAGGGAGAGGACCGAGGGGGAACGACAAGAGCGAGGGAGGGGACCGAGGGGGAACGACAAGAGCGAGGGAGGGGACCGAGGGGGAACGACCAGAGTGAGGGAGGGGACCGAGGGGGAATAACCAGAGTGAGGGAGGGGACCGAGGGGGAATAACAGAGTGAGGGAGGGGACCGAGGGGGAATAACAGAGTGAGAGGGGGGAGGGGAGGGGGGAGGGAACAGAGAGTGGGGGTAACACCAGGGTTAATGATCCACTGCCCCCCACCCAGGACCCCGGTTCCCGCTGGCTCTCACCTTGGTGGTTTTCACTGCGGGGTCTTTGGAAATGACGCCGGTGCCACTGCAGGGGCATCGAGCAACACCCGGTCAAAGCCACCCATCACCTGAGGGCAGAGGACAGCAGCTGTCAATCACAATCTGGACACACCCACCTCATAACATCGTCACTCACAGCATGGACACACCACCTCATGACATCACCTGTCACTCAGCATGGAAACACCCACCTCATGACATAACCTGTCACTCACAGCATGGACACATCCACCTCATGACATCACCTGTCACTCAGCATGGACACACCCACCGCATTACATCACCTGTCACACATCATGGACACACCCACCTCATGGCATCCCCTGTCACACAGCATGGACACACCTACCTGATGACATCACCTGTCACTCACAAATGGACACACCCACCGCGTGACATCACCTGTC
>NW_027140704.1:0-50822 GCF_036365525.1 Heterodontus francisci | reverse complement strand
TATGCCACAAATGGGCTCACATGGAGGAAGCTATTCAGGAAGCGATAGTTGGTAAGAACAGACATGCAATTAAACATGGTTTACAGAATTAACAGAGGGATAGAGAGAGACTTACGAGGGACACCAACAATAGCGATAATAGGATAATAAATGTGTTGAAACATGTTCAGTGCATAATAGATCCGATCTGCTAATGTTATCCAATCATAATTCGCAGTAAGATAGTAAAACCAATAGGATAAACTCTTGTCCATTGCTGTAACATTCCAACCTATTGTTCTCAGATTCTGATCCATTGTTGTAACATTCCTATCTATTGTTCTCAGATTTTGACCCATTGTTGTAACATTCCAATCTATTGTTCTCAGATTCAGACCCATTGTTGTAACATTCCGATCTATTGTTCTCAGATTCTGATCTATCCTCTCCCTCTCTCTGGAGCTGCTGATCCCTGTTAGTGCTGGGTGGGATGCTCCCGCTAACACTATGGAATAACACATTGAAAGGAGTCCCTTATTAATAGAAAAGGGAAACCCTCCAGTGACATAAATAGAGTCCATGGAGATGGACATTAATTGCAGTCACTGAACAAACAGGTTCAGTTAACCCCTTTCAATCTAACACTTTTTGTAACACAATAAAATAGACCATTTACCCAGTCTGGATGGGAATTATGAGGGTTGGTGAGAACAAGAATGGTGGAAATAGCAGAGGTACTGGTCCGAATCTTCCAATCCTCCTCGGATATGGGAGTGATGACAGAGGACTGGAAGGTTGTAACTGATACACCTTGTGTATGGGGTAAACCATGTACTGTCCAGTCAATCTGATGTCAGTGGTGGGGAAACCTCACAACCCAGGACAGAAATGTTTGCTGTTATGAAAAGCATAGCATAATAAATTTCAAGCAGCACGGGTATGCTAATCACAAATCATATCCGGCAAACTTAGCAAGAACTTAACCCAAGGTACTTCACAGCAGCATTATGAAATAAAGTATAACACCGAACCACAAAGTGAGAAATTAGGTGAGGTGAACAACAGCTTGGTCAAAGAGACAGATTTTAAAGGCGTTCCTTGAAGAATAAAAGCGAGGTGGAGAGGTGGAGCTGTGTAAGGAGGGTATTCCAGAGCTTGGGGCCGAGGCTACTGAAGGTGTGGCCATCAATGCTGGAGTAATTAATATCAGGGATGCACAAGAGGCCAGAATTAGAGAAGCAGAGATATCTCAGAGGGTTGTGGGGCTGGAGGAGATTACAGAGATAGTGAGGGGTGAGGCAATGGAGGGATTGGAAAACAAGCATGAGAATTTTAAAACCAGGACAATGCTTGACTGTGAACTGATGTAGGTCAGTGATTGGGGAATGGGACTAGTTGTGAGTTAACACACAGACTGCAGAGTTTTAGATGACATCAAGTATACAGATAGTAGAATGTGGTAGAATGAGTGGGAACAGTCTAGTCTACAGGTAATGAAAGCATGAATGAGAGCTTCAGCAGCAGATGACCTGAGACAGGGGTGAAGTTGGGCAATGTTATTGATGTGGAAATAGGTGGTGATAGTGATGGCAGAAATATGAGGTTGGAAGCTCATTTTGTGGTCGAATGTCACCGAATTGTTACAGCACAGAAGGTAGCCATTCAGTCCATCGTGTCTGTACTGGCTCTCCAGAAGAGCAATTCGTCTGGTGTCACTCCCCTGCCTTCTCCCTGTAACTCTGTACAATCTTCCTTTTTGGTTCGCTGTCCAATTTCTTCCTGAATGCCTCGATTGAATCTGCCTCCACCACAGTCTCAGGTAGTGCATTCCAGCCCTTAACCACACACTGCATGAAAAAGCTTTTCTCATGTCACTTCTACTTTTTTCTACCAATTACCTTCATTCTTTAGCGTCTCGTTTTCGATCCTTTCAGGAGTGGGAACAGTTTGTCCCCATCCACTCTGTCCAGACACTTTATAATTTTCAATACCTTTTTCAAATCTCCTCTCAGAATTCTCTTCTCCAAGGAAAATGTTCCAACTTCTCCAGTCTATCTTCATAACTGATATTCTTCATCCCTGGAATCATTCTTGTGAATGTTTTTGTACACTCTCCAATATCTTCACGTTACCAAAGTGTGGTGTCCAGAACTAGACGTAATACTACAGATGAGACCGAACTAGTGTGTTGTATAAGTTCAAAACAACCCTATTGCTCTTGTATTCCATACTGCTGTCAATATGGCCAGGTTACCCTATACTTTATTAACTGCTCTCTCAACCTATCCTGCCACCTTCAATGACCTATGGACATAAACACCCAGGTCCCTCTGCTCCTGCACCCCCTTTAGAATTGTACCCTTTATTCTATATTGTCTCTCCATGTTCTTCCTATCAAGATGAATCCTTTCACATTTCTCCACATTGAACTTCATCTGCCACCTGTCTGTCCATTCCACAAACTTGTCCATGACCTTTTGAAGTTCTACATTCTCCTGCTCTCAGTTCACAATGCTTCCCAGTTTCGTATTATCTGCAAAATTGGGAAGCGATCCCTGTAAACCGAGATCCAGGTCATTAATATATGTCAGGAAGAGAAATGATCCCAACACTAATCCCTGGGGAACTCCACTACAAACCTTAAATAAAACAATAAGTGCTGGAAATACTCAGCAGGTCTGGCAGCATCTGTGGACAGAGAAGCAGAGATAAACTTCCAGGCCTGTGCCCTTTCATCAGAATTGGCAAAGGTTAGAAATGTAATAGCTTTTAAGCAAATAAAGCAGGGATGGAGCAGAACAGAACAAAAGGGCTGTTGATAGAACAGAACGTCAGAGAGATTAACTGACGAGGAGGCCATGGAGCAAAGGCAAAGAGAGTGTGCTTATTGTGTGGTGAAAGACAAAGTGTTAGTGCAGAGAGGGTGTTAAATGACAGAATAATGAACAGCCCTAGCTAAAAGCACCAACATAAAAAAATCCAGTTTAAAGCAGGCACATGGCAAAAAAATGATAAAACAAAACAATAATTAAAAGGGTCAGTCATGCTCTGAAATTATTGAACTCAATATTCAGTCCGGAAGTCTGTAGAATGCCTAATCGTACAATGAGGTGCTGTTCCTCGAGCTGACATTGATGTTCACTGGAACACCGCAGCAGGTCAAACACAGATTGGGTGAGCGCTTTGTGGGACACCTCCGCTCAGTCCTAAACTATGACCCCGAGCTTCCTCTCGCTTGTCATTTCAACACCATTCACCCCCCACCCCTGCTCTCATGCCCACATTTCTGTCCTTGTGTTTACACCCCTCAACCCCGATTTACTTGCTTAAAACCTAATACATTTCTAACCTTTGCCAGTTTTGATGAAAGATCACAGACCTGAAACATTAACTCCGCTTCTCTCTCTACAGATGCTGCCAGACCTGCTGAGTGTTTCCAGCACTTTCTGTTTTTATTTCAGATTTCCAGCATCTACAGTACTTTGCTTTGATTCCACAACAAACCTTAATCCAACCCGAAAAGCATCCATTCATCACTACTCTCTGTTTCCTGTCACTCATACAATTTAGTTTCATGTTGCTACTGTCCTTTTTATTTGATGAGCTATAACTTTGCTCACAAGTCTGTTGTGTGGCAATTTATCAAATGCTTTTTGGAATACCATTTCCACCACATTAACAGCTTTGCCCTCATCAAGCTTCCTTATTACTTCTTCAAAACACTCCGGTTAAACATTATTTAATTAGTTAAACATCATTTCCCCTCAGCAAATCCATGCTGGTTTTCCTTAATTAACCCACATTTGTACGTGTGCCTATTAATGTTGTCCCGAATATGACACCAAGGTGGAAAACAGTCTGTCTGAATCTTAGACTTTTACCAGGGAGAGGGATGGATTCAATAATAAGGGAACAGATTTGGAGTGAGGAGTGAAAACAATGGCTTCAGTCTTCCCAATAATTAATTGGAGGACATTCCTGCGCATCCAGTGCTGGATGTCGGATAAGCAGTTGGATAATTAACAACAGTGGAGGAGTGAAGAGAAGTGGTGGTGAGGTAAACTTGATGGAGTTCTTTGATAAAACAATGGAGAGGGCTGATGAGGGAAGGAATGGTAGAAATTGCAGAGGCACTGACCAGAATCATTCTATCCTCCTTGGATATGGGAGTCATGACAGAGGACTGGAGGGTTGTAAATGTTACTCCCTGTTACAAAAGGAGAGATTAGATAAATTCTGTAACTACTGACCAGTCCGTGTAATGTCGGTGGTTGGAAATTACTAGAAGCCAGAACCCAGCACAAAATATATCATTCTTGGAAAAACATGGGATAATAAATGTCAAGCAGCACGGATCGGTTAATGACAAATCATATCTGATAATCTTGATCCAGATCGTTGATGACAGAACTGTGAGTGTTGATGAGGACAGTGTGTTTCCTGTTATGTATCTGGACTATCAAAAGGACTGTGATCAAATGACATTTCATAGACTTGTTATGAAAAATGGAACACATCGATTAATGTGACAGTGAGAGTGTGGATATGACATTGACTCAAGGACAGAAAGCAGAGAGAAGTCGTGAGCGGTCATTGTTCAGACAGAGGGAGGGGGAGAATAAAGGGCTGTTTCTCAGGGGTCGCTATTGGAACCAGTGCTCTTCCAGACATATAGATAGATATATAAATGACAGAGACATATATGTAAAAAAAACATAATTTCAACTCTTACAGATGATAGTAATTGACTGAAACAGGACATTGATAGTTTAGCAGAATGGACAGACAGTCAGGATGATAGTAATTGACTGAAACAGGACATGGATAGTTTAGCAGAATGGACAGAGAGTCAGGATGATAGTAATTGACTGAAACAGGACATTGATAGTTTAGCAGAATGGACAGACAGTCAGGATGATAGTAATTGACTGAAACAGGACATGGATAGTTTAGCAGAATGGACAGACAGTCAGGATGATAGTAATTGACTGAAACAGGACATTGATAGTTTAGCAGAAAGGACAGAAAGTCAGGATGATAGTAATTGACTGAAACAGGACATGGATAGTTTAGCAGAATGGACAGACAGTCAGAATGATAGTAATTGACTGAAACAGGACATGGATAGTTTAGCAGAATGGACAGACAGTCAGGATGATAGTAATTGACTGAAACAGGACATGGATAGGTTAGCAGAATGGACAGAGATTCAGGATGATAGTAATTGACTGAAACAGGACATGGATAGTTTAGCAGAATGGACAGTCAGTCAGGATGATAGTAATTGACTGAAACAGGACATTAATACTTTAGCAGAATGGACAGACAGTCAGGATGATAGTAATTGACTGAAACAGGACATGGATAGTTTAGCAGAATGGACAGTCAGGATGATAGTAATTGACTGAAACAGGACATGGATAGTTTAGCAGAATGGACAGACAGTCAGGATGATAGTAATTGACTGAAACAGGACATTGATAGGTTAGCAGAATGGACAGAGATTCAGGATGATAGTAATTGACTGAAACAGTACATTGATAGTTTAGCCGAAGGGACAGACAGTCAGGATGATAGTAATTGACTGAAACAGGTCATTGATAGTTTAGCAGAATGAACAGACAGGCAGGATGATAGTAATTGACTGAAACAGGACATTGATAGTTTAGCAGAATGGACAGTCAGGATGATAGCAATTGACTGAAACAGAACATGGATAGTTTAGCAGAATGGACGGACAGTCAGGATGATAGTAATTGACTGAAACAGGACATGGACAGTTTAGCAGAATGGACAGAGAGTCAGGATGATAGTAATTGACTGAAACAGGACATGGATAGTTTAGCAGAATGGACTGCGGATCAGGATGATAGTAATTGACTGAAACAGGACATGGATAGTTTAGCAGAATGGACAGACAGTCAGGATGATAGTAATTGACAGAAACAGGACATGGATAGTTTAGCAGAATGGACAGACAGTCAGGATGATAGTAATTGACTGAAACAGGACATTGATAGGTTAGCAGAATGGACAGAGATTCAGGATGATAGTAATTGACTGAAACAGTACATTGATAGTTTAGCCTAAGGGACAGACAGTCAGGATGATAGTAATTGACTGAAACAGGTCATTGATAGTTTAGCAGAATGAACAGACAGGCAGGATGATAGTAATTGACTGAAACAGGACATTGATAGTTTAGCAGAATGGACAGTCAGGATGATAGCAATTGACTGAAACAGAACATGGATAGTTTAGCAGAATGGACGGACAGTCAGGATGATAGTAATTGACTGAAACAGGACATGGACAGTTTAGCAGAATGGACAGAGAGTCAGGATGATAGTAATTGACTGAAACAGGACATGGATAGTTTAGCAGAATGGACTGCGGATCAGGATGATAGTAATTGACTGAAACAGGACATGGATAGTTTAGCAGAATGGACAGACAGTCAGGATGATAGTAATTGACAGAAACAGGACATGGATAGTTTAGCAGAATGGACAGACAGTCAGGATGATCGTAATTGACTGAAACAGGACATTGATAGTTTAGCAGAATGGACAGCGGATCAGGATGATAGTAATTGACTGAAACAGGACATGGATAGTTTAGCAGAATGGACAGACAGTCAGGATGATAGTAATTGACTGAAACAGGACATGGATAGTTTAGCAGAATGGACAGACAGTCAGGATGATCGTAATTGACTGAAACAGGACATGGATAGTTTAGCAGAATGGACAGTCAGTCAGGATGATAGTAATTGACTGAAACAGGACATGGATAGTTTAGCAGAATGGACAGACAGTCAGGATGATAGTAATTGACTGAAACAGGACATGGATAGTTTAGCAGAATGGACAGACAGTCAGGATGATAGTAATTGACTGAAACAGGACATTGATAGTTTAGCAGAATGGACAGACAGTCAGGATGATAGGAATTGACTGAAACAGGACATTGATAGTTTAGCAGAATGGACAGACAGTCAGGATGATAGTAATTGACTGAAACAGGACATGGATAGTTTAGCAGAATGGACAGACAGTCAGGATGATAGTAATTGACTGAAACAGGACATTGATAGTTTAGCAGAATGGACAGACAGTCAGGATGATAGTAATTGACTGAAACAGGACATGGATAGTTTAGCAGAATGGCAGAGGCTCAGGATGATAGTAATTGACTGAAACAGGACATAGATAGTTTAACAGAATGGACAGACAGTCAGGATGATAGTAATTGACTGAAACAGGACATGGACAGTTTAGCAGAATGGATAGACAGTCAGGATGATAGTAATTGACTGAAACAGGACATGGATAGTTTAGCAGAATGGACAGACAGTCAGGATGATAGTAATTGACTGAAACAGGACATGGATAGTTTAGCAGAATGGACAGAGGATCAGGATGATAGTAATTGACTGAAACAGGACATTGCTAGTTTAGCAGAATGGACAGACAGTCAGGATGATAGTAATTGACTGAAACAGGACATTGATAGTTTAGCAGAATGGACAGACAGTCAGGATGATAGTAATTGACTGAAACAGGACATGGATAGTTTAGCAGAATGGACAGACAGTCAGGATGATAGTAATTGACTGAAACAGGACATTGATAGTTTAGCAGAATGGACAGACAGTCAGGATGATAGTAATTGACTGCAACAGGACATTGATAGTTTAGCAGAATGGACAGAGATTCAGGATGATAGTAATTGACTGAAACAGGACTTTGATAGTTTAGCAGAATGGACAGACAGGCAGGATGATAGTAATTGACTGAAACAGGACATGGATAGTTTAGCAGAATGGACAGACAGTCAGGATGATAGTAATTGACTGAAACAGGACATTGATAGTTTAGCAGAATGGACAGACAGTCAGGATGATAGTAATTGACTGAAACAGGACATGGATAGTTCAGCAGAAGGGACAGACAGTCAGGATGATAGTAATTGACTGAAACAGGACATTGATAGTTTAGCAGAATGGACAGTCAGTCAGGATGATAGTAATTGACTGAAACAGGACATTGATAGTTTAGCAGAATGGACAGACAGTCAGGATGATAGTAATTGACTGAAACAGGACATTGATAGTTTTGCAGAATGGACAAACAGTCACGATGATAGTAATTGACTGAAACAGGACATGGATAGTTTCGCAGAATGGACAGACAGTCAGGATGATAGTAATTGACTGAAACAGGACATTGATAGTTTAGCAGAATGGACAGACAGTCAGGATGATAGTAACTGACTGAAACAGGACATTGATAGTTTAGCAGAATGGACAGAGATTCAGGATGATAGTAATTGACTGAAACAGGACATTGATAGTTTAGCAGAATGGACAGACAGTCAGGATGATAGTAATTGACTGAAACAGGACATGGATAGTTTAGCAGAATGGACAGACAGTCAGGATGATAGTAATTGACTGAAACAGGACATTGATAGTTTAGCAGAATGGACAGACAGTCAGGATGATATTAATTGACTGAAACAGGACATTGATAGTTTGGCAGAATGGACAGACAGTCAGGATGATAGTAATTGACTGAAACAGGACATTGATAGTTTAGCAGAATGTACAGACAGTCAGGATGATAGTAATTGACTGAAAAAGGACATTGATAGTTTAGCAGAATGGACAGACAGTCAGGATGATAGTAATTGACTGAAACAGGACATTGATAGTTTAGCAGAATGGACAGACAGTCAGGATGATAGTAATTGACTGAAACAGGACATTGATAGTTTAGCAGAATGGACAGACAGACAGGATGATAGTAATTGACTGAAACAGGACATTGATAGTTTAGCAGAATGGACAGACAGTCAGGATGATAGTAACTGACTGAAACAGGACATTGATAGTTTAGCAGAATGGACAGAGATTCAGGATGATAGTAATTGACTGAAACAGGACATTGATAGTTTAGCAGAATGGACAGACAGTCAGGATGATAGTAATTGACTGAAACAGGACATGGATAGTTTAGCAGAATGGACAGACAGTCAGGATGATAGTAATTGACTGAAACAGGACATTGATAGTTTAGCAGAATGGACAGACAGTCAGGATGATATTAATTGACTGAAACAGGACATTGATAGTTTGGCAGAATGGACAGACAGTCAGGATGATAGTAATTGACTGAAACAGGACATTGATAGTTTAGCAGAATGTACAGACAGTCAGGATGATAGTAATTGACTGAAAAAGGACATTGATAGTTTAGCAGAATGGACAGACAGTCAGGATGATAGTAATTGACTGAAACAGGACATTGATAGTTTAGCAGAATGGACAGACAGTCAGGATGATAGTAATTGACTGAAACAGGACATTGATAGTTTAGCAGAATGGACAGACAGTCAGGATGATAGTAATTGACTGAAACAGGACATTGATAGTTTAGCAGAATGGATAGAATATCAGGATGGTAGTAATTGATTGAAACAGGACATTGATAGTTTAGCAGAATGGACAGACAGTCAGGATGATAGTAATTGACTGAAACAGGACATGGATAGATAGGCAGAATGGACAGACAGTCAGGATGATAGTAATTGAATGAAACAGGACATTGATAGTTTAGCAGAATTGACAGACAGTCAGGATGATAGTAATTGACTGAAACAGGACAGTGATAGTTTGGCAGAATGGACAGACAGTCAGGATGATAGTAATTGACTTAAACAGGACATTGATAGTTTAGCAGAATGTACAGACAGTCAGGATGATAGTAATTGACTGAAAAAGGACATTGATAGTTTAGCAGAATGGACAGACAGTCAGGATGATAGTAATTGACTGAAACAGGACATGGATAGTTTAGCAGAATGGACAGAGGATCAGGAGGATAGTAATTGACTGAAACAGGACATTGATAATTAGAATGGACAGAGGATCAGGATGATAGTAATTGACTGAAACAGGACATTGATAATTTAGCAGAATGGACAGACAGTCAGGATGATAGTAATTGACTGAAACAGGACATTGATAGTTTAGCAGAATGGATAGACAGTCATAATGATAGTAATTGACTGAAACAGGACATTGATAGTTTAGCAGAATGGACAGAGAGTCAGGATGATAGTAATTGACTGAAACAGGACATGGATAGTTTAGCAGAATGGACAGACAGTCAGGATGATAGTAATTGACTGAAACAGGACATTGATATTTTAGCAGAATGGACAGACAGTCAGGATGATAGTAATTGACTGAAACAGGACATTGATAGTTTAGCAGAATGGATTGACAGTCAGGATGATCGTAATTGACTGAAACAGAACATGGATAGTTTAGCAGAATGGACAGACAGTCAGGATTATAGTCATTGACTGAAACAGGACATGGAAAGACAGGCAGAATGGACAGACAGTCAGGATGATAGTAATTGACTGAAACAGGACATTGATAGTTTAGCAGAATGGACAGACAGTCAAGATGATAGTAATTGACTGAAACAGGACATTGACAGTTTAGCAGAATGGACAGACAGTCAGGATGATAGTAATTGACTGAAACAGGACATGGATAGTTTAGCAGAATGGACAGAGGATCAGGAGGATAGTAATTGACTGAAACAGGACATTGATAATTAGAATGGACAGAGGATCAGGATGATAGTAATTGACTGAAACAGGACATTGACAGTTTAGCAGAATGGACAGACAGTCAGGATGATAGTAATTGACTGAAACAGGACATTGATAGTTTAGCAGAATGGATAGACAGTCAGGATGATAGTAATTGACTGAAACAGGACATTGATAGTTTAGCAGAATGGACAGACAGTCAGGATGATAGTAATTGACTGAAACAGGACATTGATAGTTTAGCAGAATGGACAGACAGGCAGGATGATAGTAATTGACTGAAACAGGACATGGATAGTTTAGCAGAATGGACAGAGGATCAGGAGGATAGTAATTGACTGAAACAGGACATTGATAATTAGAATGGACAGAGGATCAGGATGATAGTAATTGACTGAAACAGGACATTGACAGTTTAGCAGAATGGACAGACAGTCAGGATGATAGTAATTGACTGAAACAGGACATTGATAGTTTAGCAGAATGGATAGACAGTCAGGATGATAGTAATTGACTGAAACAGGACATTGATAGTTTAGCAGAATGGACAGACAGTCAGGATGATAGTAATTGACTGAAACAGGACATTGATAGTTTAGCAGAATGGACAGACAGTCAGGATGATAGTAATTGACTGAAACAGGACATTGATAGTTTAGCAGAATGGACAGACAGTCAGGATGATAGTAACTGACTGAAACAGGACATTGATAGTTTAGCAGAATGGACAGAGATTCAGGATGATAGTAATTGACTGAAACAGGACATTGATAGTTTAGCAGAATGGACAGACAGTCAGGATGATAGTAATTGACTGAAACAGGACATGGATAGTTTAGCAGAATGGACAGACAGTCAGGATGATAGTAATTGACTGAAACAGGACATTGATAGTTTAGCAGAATGGACAGACAGTCAGGATGATATTAATTGACTGAAACAGGACATTGATAGTTTGGCAGAATGGACAGACAGTCAGGATGATAGTAATTGACTGAAACAGGACATTGATAGTTTAGCAGAATGTACAGACAGTCAGGATGATAGTAATTGACTGAAAAAGGACATTGATAGTTTAGCAGAATGGACAGACAGTCAGGATGATAGTAATTGACTGAAACAGGACATTGATAGTTTAGCAGAATGGACAGACAGTCAGGATGATAGTAATTGACTGAAACAGGACATTGATAGTTTAGCAGAATGGACAGACAGTCAGGATGATAGTAATTGACTGAAACAGGACATTGATAGTTTAGCAGAATGGATAGAATATCAGGATGGTAGTAATTGATTGAAACAGGACATTGATAGTTTAGCAGAATGGACAGACAGTCAGGATGATAGTAATTGACCGAAACAGGACATGGATAGATAGGCAGAATGGACAGACAGTCAGGATGATAGTAATTGAATGAAACAGGACATTGATAGTTTAGCAGAATTGACAGACAGTCAGGATGATAGTAATTGACTGAAACAGGACAGTGATAGTTTGGCAGAATGGACAGACAGTCAGGATGATAGTAATTGACTTAAACAGGACATTGATAGTTTAGCAGAATGTACAGACAGTCAGGATGATAGTAATTGACTGAAAAAGGACATTGATAGTTTAGCAGAATGGACAGACAGTCAGGATGATAGTAATTGACTGAAACAGGACATGGATAGTTTAGCAGAATGGACAGAGGATCAGGAGGATAGTAATTGACTGAAACAGGACATTGATAATTAGAATGGACAGAGGATCAGGATGATAGTAATTGACTGAAACAGGACATTGATAATTTAGCAGAATGGACAGACAGTCAGGATGATAGTAATTGACTGAAACAGGACATTGATAGTTTAGCAGAATGGATAGACAGTCATAATGATAGTAATTGACTGAAACAGGACATTGATAGTTTAGCAGAATGGACAGAGAGTCAGGATGATAGTAATTGACTGAAACAGGACATGGATAGTTTAGCAGAATGGACAGACAGTCAGGATGATAGTAATTGACTGAAACAGGACATTGATATTTTAGCAGAATGGACAGACAGTCAGGATGATAGTAATTGACTGAAACAGGACATTGATAGTTTAGCAGAATGGATTGACAGTCAGGATGATCGTAATTGACTGAAACAGAACATGGATAGTTTAGCAGAATGGACAGACAGTCAGGATTATAGTCATTGACTGAAACAGGACATGGAAAGACAGGCAGAATGGACAGACAGTCAGGATGATAGTAATTGACTGAAACAGGACATTGATATTTTAGCAGAATGGACAGACAGTCAGGATGATAGTAATTGACTGAAACAGGACATTGATAGTTTAGCAGAATGGACAGACAGTCAAGATGATAGTAATTGACTGAAACAGGACATTGACAGTTTAGCAGAATGGACAGACAGTCAGGATGATAGTAATTGACTGAAATAGGAGATTGATAGTTTAGCAGAATGGATAGACAGTCAGGATGATAGTAATTGACTGAAACAGGACATGGATAGTTTAGCAGAATGGACAGACAGTCAGGATGATAGTAATTGACTGAAACAGGACATTGATAGTTTAGCAGAATGGATAGACAGTCAGGATGATAGTAATTGACTGAAACAGGACATGGATAGTTTAGCAGAATGGACAGACAGTCAGGATGATAGTAATTGACTGAAACAGGACATTGATAGTTTAGCAGAATGGACAGAGGATCAGGATGATAGTAATTGACTGAAACAGGACATTGACAGTTTAGCAGAATGGACAGACAGTCAGGATGACAGTAATTGACTGAAACAGGACTTTGATAGTTTAGCAGAATGGACAGACAGTCAGGATGATAGTAATTGACGGTAAAAGGACATTGATAGTTTAGCAGAATGGACAGACAGTCAGGATGATAGTAATTGACTGAAACAGGACATTGATAGTTTAGCAGAATGGACAGAGGATCAGGATGATAGTAATTGACTGAAACAGGACATTGATAGTTTAGCAGAATGGACAGACAGTCAGGATGATAGTAATTGACTGAAACAGGACATTGATAGTTTAGCAGAATGGACAGACAGTCAGGATGATAGTAATTGACGGTAAAAGGACATTGATAGTTTAGCAGAATGGACAGAGGATCAGGATGATAGTAATTGACTGAAACAGGACATTGACAGTTTAGCAGAATGGACAGACAGTCAGGATGACAGTAATTGACTGAAACAGGACTTTGATAGTTTAGCAGAATGGACAGACAGTCAGGATGATAGTAATTGACGGTAAAAGGACATTGATAGTTTAGCAGAATGGACAGACAGTCAGGATGATAGTAATTGACTGAAACAGGACATTGATAGTTTAGCAGAATGGACAGAGGATCAGGATGATAGTAATTGACTGAAACAGGACATTGATAGTTTAGCAGAATGGACAGACAGTCAGGATGATAGTAATTGACTGAAACAGGACATTGATAGTTTAGCAGAATGGACAGACAGTCAGGATGATAGTAATTGACTGAAACAGGACATTGATAGTTTAGCAGAATGGACAGACAGTCAGGAGGATAGTAATTGACTGAAACAGGACATTGATAATTAGAATGGACAGAGGATCAGGATGATAGTAATTGACTGAAACAGGACATTGATAGTTTAGCAGAATGGACAGACAGTCAGGATGATAGTAATTGACTGAAACAGGACATTGATAGTTTAGAAGAATGGATAGACAGTCATAATGATAGTAATTGACTGAAACAGGACATTGATAGTTTAGCAGAATGGACAGACAGTCAGGATGATAGTAATTGACTGAAACAGGACATTGATAGTTTAGCAGAATGGACAGACAGTCAGGATGATAGTAATTGACTGAAACAGGACATTGATATTTTAGCAGAATGGACAGACAGTCAGGATGATAGTAATTGACTGAAACAGAACATGGATAGATAGGCAGAATGGACAGACAGTCAGGATGATAGTAATTGACTGAAACTGGACATTGACAGTTTAGCAGAATGGACAGACAGTCAGGATGATAGTAATTGACTGAAACAGGACATGGATAGTTTAGCAGAATGGACAGAGGATCAGGAGGATAGTAATTGACTGAAACAGGACATTGATAATTAGAATGGACAGAGGATCAGGATGATAGTAATTGACTGAAACAGGACATTGACAGTTTAGCAGAATGGACAGACAGTCAGGATGATAGTAATTGACTGAAACAGGACATTGATAGTTTAGCAGAATGGATAGACAGTCAGGATGATAGTAATTGACTGAAACAGGACATGGATAGTATAGCAGAATGGACAGACAGTCAGGATGACAGTAATTGACTGAAACAGGACATTGATAGTTTAGCAGAATGGACAGAGGATCAGGATGATAGTAATTGACTGAAACGGGACATTGACAGTTTAGCAGAATGGACAGACAGTCGGGATGACAGTAATTGACTGAAACAGGACTTTGATAGTTTAGCAGAATGGACAGACAGTCAGGATGATAGTAATTGACTGTAAAAGGACATTGATAGTTTAGCAGAATGGACAGACAGTCAGGATGATAGTAATTGACTGAAACAGGACATTGATAGTTTAGCAGAATGGACAGAGGATCAGGATGATAGTAATTGACTGAAACAGGACATTGATAGTTTAGCAGAATGGACAGACATTCAGGATGATAGTAATTGACTGAAACAGGACATTGATAGTTTAGCAGAATTGACAGACAGTCAGGATGATAGTAATTGACTGAAACAGGACATTGATAGTTTAGCAGAATGGATAGACAGTCAGGATGATAGTAATTGACTGAAACAGGACATTGATAGTTTAGCAGAATGGACAGACAGTCAGGATGATAGTAATTGACTGAAACAGGACATGGATAGTTTAGCAGAATGGACAGAGGATCAGGATGATAGTAATTGACTGAAACAGGACATTGATAGTTTAGCAGAATGGACAGACAGTCAGGATGATAGTAATTGACTGAAACAGGACATTGATAGTTTAGCAGAATGGACAGAGAGTCAGGATGATAGTAATTGACTGAAACAGGACATTGATAGTTTATCAGAATGGATAGTCAGTCAGGATGATAGTAATTGACTGAAACAGGACATTGATAATTAGAATGGATAGAGGATCAGGATGATAGTAATTGACTGAAACAGGACATTGATAGTTTAGCAGAATGGACAGACAGTCAGGATGATAGTAATTGACTGAAACATGACATTGATAGTTTAGCAGAATGGATAGACAGTCAGGATGATAGTAATTGACTGAAACAGGACATGGATAGTTTAGCAGAATGGACAGACAGTCAGGATGATAGTAATTGACTGAAAAAGGACATTGATAGTTTAGCAGAATGGATAGACAGTCAGGATGATAGTAATTGACTGAAACAGGACATGGATAGTTTAGCAGAATGGACAGACAGTCAGGATGATAGTAATTGACTGAAACAGGACATGGATAGTTTAGCAGAATGGACCGAACATCAGGATAATAGTAATTGACTGAAACAGGACATTGATAGTTTAGCAGAATGGACAGACAGTCAGGATGATAGTAATTGACTGAAACAGGACATTGATAGTTTAGCAGAATGGACAGAGATTCAGGATGATAGTAATTGACTGAAACAGGACATTGATAGTTTAGCAGAATGGACAGGGAGTCAGGATGATAGTAATTGACTGAAACAGGACATTGATAGTTTAGCAGAATGGACAGACAGTCAGGATGATAGTAATTGACTGAAACAGGACATTGATAGTTTAGCAGAGTGGACAGAGGATCAGGATGATAGTAATTGACTGAAACAGGACATGGATAGTTTAGCAGAATGGACAGACAGTCAGGATGATAGTAATTGACTGAAACAGGACATTGATAGTTTAGCAGAATGGACAGACAGTCAGGATGATAGTAATTGACTGAAACAGGACATTGATAGTTTAGCAGAATGGATAGACAGTCAGGATGATAGTAATTGACTGAAACAGGACATTGATAGTTTATCAGAATGGATAGACAGTCAGGATGATAGTAATTGACAGAAACAGGACATTGATAATTAGAATGGATAGAGGATCAGGATGATAGTAATTGACTGAAACAGGACATTGATAGTTTAGCAGAATGGACAGACAGTCAGGATGATAGTAATTGACTGAAACAGGACATTGATAGTTTAGCAGAATGGATAGACAGTCAGGATGATAGTAATTGACTGAAACAGGACATGGATAGTTTAGCAGAATGGACAGACAGTCAGGATGGTAGTAATTGACTGAAACAGGACATTGATAGTTTAGCAGAATGGATAGACAGTCAGGATGATAGTAATTGACTGAAACAGGACATGGATAGTTTAGCAGAATGGACAGACAGTCAGGATGATAGTAATTGACTGAAACAGGACATGGATAGTTTAGCAGAATGGACAGAGGATCAGGATGATAGTAATTGACTGAAACAGGACATTGATAGTTTAGCAGAATGGACAGACAGTCAGGATGATAGTAATTGACTGAAACAGGACATTGATAGTTTAGCAGAATGGACAGAGAGTCAGGATGATAGTAATTGACTGAAACAGGACATTGATAGTTTAGCAGAATGGACAGAGAGTCAGGATGATAGTAATTGACTGAAACAGGACATTGATAGTTTAGCAGAATGGACAGACAGTCAGGATGATAGTAATTGACTGAAACAGGACATTGATAGTTTAGCAGAATGGACAGAGGATCAGGATGATAGTAATTGACTGAAACAGGACATGGATAGTTTAGCAGAATGGATAGACAGTCAGGATGATAGTAATTGACTGAAACAGGACATGGATAGTTTAGCAGAATGGACAGACAGTCAGGATGATAGTAATTGACTGAAACAGGACATGGATAGTTTAGCAGAATGGACAGAGGATCAGGATGATAGTAATTGACTGAAACAGGACATTGATAATTTAGCAGAATGGACAGACAGTCAGGATGATAGAAATTGACTGAAACAGGACATTGATAGTTTAGCAGAATGGACAGACAGTCAGGATGATAGTAATTGACTGAAAAAGGACATGGATAGTTTAGCAGAATGGACAGAGGATCAGGATGATAGTAACTGACTGAAACAGGACATTGATAGTTTAGCAGAATGGACAGAGAGTCAGGATGATAGTAATTGACTGGAACAGGACATGGATAGTTTAGCAGAATGGACAGACAGTCAGGATGATAGTAATTGACTGAAACAGGACATTGATAGTTTAGCAGAATGGACAGACAGTCAGGATGATAGTAATTGACTGAAACAGGACATTGATATTTTAGCAGAATGGACAGACAGTCAGGATGATAGTAATTGACTGAAACAGAACATGGATAGATAGGCAGAATGGACAGACAGTCAGGATGATAGTAATTGACTGAAACAGGACATTGATAGTTTAGCAGAATGGACAGACAGTCAGGATGATAGTAATTGACTGAAACATGACATTGATAGTTTAGCAGAATGGATAGACAGTCAGGATGATAGTAATTGACTGAAACAGGACATGGATAGTTTAGCAGAATGGACAGACAGTCAGGATGATAGTAATTGACTGAAAAAGGACATTGATAGTTTAGCAGAATGGATAGACAGTCAGGATGATAGTAATTGACTGAAACAGGACATGGATAGTTTAGCAGAATGGACAGACAGTCAGGATGATAGTAATTGACTGAAACAGGACATGGATAGTTTAGCAGAATGGACCGAGGATCAGGATAATAGTAATTGACTGAAACAGGACATTGATAGTTTAGCAGAATGGACAGACAGTCAGGATGATAGTAATTGACTGAAACAGGACATTGATAGTTTAGCAGAATGGACAGAGATTCAGGATGATAGTAATTGACTGAAACAGGACATTGATAGTTTAGCAGAATGGACAGGGAGTCAGGATGATAGTAATTGACTGAAACAGCACATTGATAGTTTAGCAGAATGGACAGACAGTCAGGATGATAGTAATTGACTGAAACAGGACATTGATAGTTTAGCAGAGTGGACAGAGGATCAGGATGATAGTAATTGACTGAAACAGGACATGGATAGTTTAGCAGAATGGACAGACAGTCAGGATGATAGTAATTGACTGAAACAGGACATTGATAGTTTAGCAGAATGGACAGACAGTCAGGATGATAGTAATTGACTGAAACAGGACATTGATAGTTTAGCAGAATGGATAGACAGTCAGGATGATAGTAATTGACTGAAACAGGACATTGATAGTTTATCAGAATGGATAGACAGTCAGGATGATAGTAATTGACAGAAACAGGACATTGATAATTAGAATGGATAGAGGATCAGGATGATAGTAATTGACTGAAACAGGACATTGATAGTTTAGCAGAATGGACAGACAGTCAGGATGATAGTAATTGACTGAAACAGGAGATTGATAGTTTAGCAGAATGGATAGACAGTCAGGATGATAGTAATTGACTGAAACAGGACATGGATAGTTTAGCAGAATGGACAGACAGTCAGGATGGTAGTAATTGACTGAAACAGGACATTGATAGTTTAGCAGAATGGATAGACAGTCAGGATGATAGTAATTGACTGAAACAGGACATGGATAGTTTAGCAGAATGGACAGACAGTCAGGATGATAGTAATTGACTGAAACAGGACATGGATAGTTTAGCAGAATGGACAGAGGATCAGGATGATAGTAATTGACTGAAACAGGACATTGATAGTTTAGCAGAATGGACAGACAGTCAGGATGATAGTAATTGACTGAAACAGGACATTGATAGTTTAGCAGAATGGACAGAGAGTCAGGATGATAGTAATTGACTGAAACAGGACATTGATAGTTTAGCAGAATGGACAGAGAGTCAGGATGATAGTAATTGACTGAAACAGGACATTGATAGTTTAGCAGAATGGACAGACAGTCAGGATGATAGTAATTGACTGAAACAGGACATTGATAGTTTAGCAGAATGGACAGAGGATCAGGATGATAGTAATTGACTGAAACAGGACATGGATAGTTTAGCAGAATGGATAGACAGTCAGGATGATAGTAATTGACTGAAACAGGACATGGATAGTTTAGCAGAATGGACAGACAGTCAGGATGATAGTAATTGACTGAAACAGGACATGGATAGTTTAGCAGAATGGACAGAGGATCAGGATGATAGTAATTGACTGAAACAGGACATTGATAATTTAGCAGAATGGACAGACAGTCAGGATGATAGAAATTGACTGAAACAGGACATTGATAGTTTAGCAGAATGGACAGACAGTCAGGATGATAGTAATTGACTGAAAAAGGACATGGATAGTTTAGCAGAATGGACAGAGGATCAGGATGATAGTAACTGACTGAAACAGGACATTGATAGTTTAGCAGAATGGACAGAGAGTCAGGATGATAATAATTGACTGAAACAGGACATGGATAGTTTAGCAGAATGGACAGACAGTCAGGATGATAGTAATTGACTGAAACAGGACATTGATAGTTTAGCAGAATGGACAGACAGTCAGGATGATAGTAATTGACTGAAACAGGACATTGATATTTTAGCAGAATGGACAGACAGTCAGGATGATAGTAATTGACTGAAACAGAACATGGATAGATAGGCAGAATGGACAGACAGTCAGGATGATAGTAATTGACTGAAACTGGACATTGACAGTTTAGCAGAATGGACAGACAGTCAGGATGATAGTAATTGACTGAAACAGGACATGGATAGTTTAGCAGAATGGACAGAGGATCAGGAGGATAGTAATTGACTGAAACAGGACATTGATAATTAGAATGGACAGAGGATCAGGATGATAGTAATTGACTGAAACAGGACATTGACAGATTAGCAGAATGGACAGACAGTCAGGATGATAGTAATTGACTGAAACAGGACATTGATAGTTTAGCAGAATGGATAGACAGTCAGGATGATAGTAATTGACTGAAACAGGACATGGATAGTATAGCAGAATGGACAGACAGTCAGGATGACAGTAATTGACTGAAACAGGACATTGATAGTTTAGCAGAATGGACAGAGGATCAGGATGATAGTAATTGACTGAAACGGGACATTGACAGTTTAGCAGAATGGACAGACAGTCGGGATGACAGTAATTGACTGAAACAGGACTTTGATAGTTTAGCAGAATGGACAGACAGTCAGGATGATAGTAATTGACTGTAAAAGGACATTGATAGTTTAGCAGAATGGACAGACAGTCAGGATGATAGTAATTGACTGAAACAGGACATTGATAGTTTAGCAGAATGGACAGAGGATCAGGATGATAGTAATTGACTGAAACAGGACATTGATAGTTTAGCAGAATGGAGAGACATTCAGGATGATAGTAATTGACTGAAACAGGACATTGATAGTTTAGCAGAATTGACAGACAGTCAGGATGATAGTAATTGACTGAAACAGGACATTGATAGTTTAGCAGAATGGATAGACAGTCAGGATGATAGTAATTGACTGAAACAGGACATTGATAGTTTAGCAGAATGGACAGACAGTCAGGATGATAGTAATTGACTGAAACAGGACATGGATAGTTTAGCAGAATGGACAGAGGATCAGGATGATAGTAATTGACTGAAACAGGACATTGATAGTTTAGCAGAATGGACAGACAGTCAGGATGATAGTAATTGACTGAAACAGGACATTGATAGTTTAGCAGAATGGACAGAGAGTCAGGATGATAGTAATTGACTGAAACAGGACATTGATAGTTTATCAGAATGGATAGACAGTCAGGATGATAGTAATTGACTGAAACAGGACATTGATAATTAGAATGGATAGAGGATCAGGATGATAGTAATTGACTGAAACAGGACATTGATAGTTTAGCAGAATGGACAGACAGTCAGGATGATAGTAATTGACTGAAACATGACATTGATAGTTTAGCAGAATGGATAGACAGTCAGGATGATAGTAATTGACTGAAACAGGACATGGATAGTTTAGCAGAATGGACAGACAGTCAGGATGATAGTAATTGACTGAAAAAGGACATTGATAGTTTAGCAGAATGGATAGACAGTCAGGATGATAGTAATTGACTGAAACAGGACATGGATAGTTTAGCAGAATGGACAGACAGTCAGGATGATAGTAATTGACTGAAACAGGACATGGATAGTTTAGCAGAATGGACCGAGGATCAGGATAATAGTAATTGACTGAAACAGGACATTGATAGTTTAGCAGAATGGACAGACAGTCAGGATGATAGTAATTGACTGAAACAGGACATTGATAGTTTAGCAGAGTGGACAGAGGATCAGGATGATAGTAATTGACTGAAACAGGACATGGATAGTTTAGCAGAATGGACAGACAGTCAGGATGATAGTAATTGACTGAAACAGGACATTGATAGTTTAGCAGAATGGACAGACAGTCAGGATGATAGTAATTGACTGAAACAGGACATTGATAGTTTAGCAGAATGGATAGACAGTCAGGATGATAGTAATTGACTGAAACAGGACATTGATAGTTTATCAGAATGGATAGACAGTCAGGATGATAGTAATTGACAGAAACAGGACATTGATAATTAGAATGGATAGAGGATCAGGATGATAGTAATTGACTGAAACAGGACATTGATAGTTTAGCAGAATGGACAGACAGTCAGGATGATAGTAATTGACTGAAACAGGAGATTGATAGTTTAGCAGAATGGATAGACAGTCAGGATGATAGTAATTGACTGAAACAGGACATGGATAGTTTAGCAGAATGGACAGACAGTCAGGATGGTAGTAATTGACTGAAACAGGACATTGATAGTTTAGCAGAATGGATAGACAGTCAGGATGATAGTAATTGACTGAAACAGGACATGGATAGTTTAGCAGAATGGACAGACAGTCAGGATGATAGTAATTGACTGAAACAGGACATGGATAGTTTAGCAGAATGGACAGAGGATCAGGATGATAGTAATTGACTGAAACAGGACATTGATAGTTTAGCAGAATGGACAGACAGTCAGGATGATAGTAATTGACTGAAACAGGACATTGATAGTTTAGCAGAATGGACAGAGAGTCAGGATGATAGTAATTGACTGAAACAGGACATTGATAGTTTAGCAGAATGGACAGAGAGTCAGGATGATAGTAATTGACTGAAACAGGACATTGATAGTTTAGCAGAATGGACAGACAGTCAGGATGATAGTAATTGACTGAAACAGGACATTGATAGTTTAGCAGAATGGACAGAGGATCAGGATGATAGTAATTGACTGAAACAGGACATGGATAGTTTAGCAGAATGGATAGACAGTCAGGATGATAGTAATTGACTGAAACAGGACATGGATAGTTTAGCAGAATGGACAGACAGTCAGGATGATAGTAATTGACTGAAACAGGACATGGATAGTTTAGCAGAATGGACAGAGGATCAGGATGATAGTAATTGACTGAAACAGGACATTGATAATTTAGCAGAATGGACAGACAGTCAGGATGATAGAAATTGACTGAAACAGGACATTGATAGTTTAGCAGAATGGACAGACAGTCAGGATGATAGTAATTGACTGAAAAAGGACATGGATAGTTTAGCAGAATGGACAGAGGATCAGGATGATAGTAACTGACTGAAACAGGACATTGATAGTTTAGCAGAATGGACAGAGAGTCAGGATGATAATAATTGACTGAAACAGGACATGGATAGTTTAGCAGAATGGACAGACAGTCAGGATGATAGTAATTGACTGAAACAGGACATTGATAGTTTAGCAGAATGGACAGACAGTCAGGATGATAGTAATTGACTGAAACAGGACATTGATATTTTAGCAGAATGGACAGACAGTCAGGATGATAGTAATTGACTGAAACAGAACATGGATAGATAGGCAGAATGGACAGACAGTCAGGATGATAGTAATTGACTGAAACTGGACATTGACAGTTTAGCAGAATGGACAGACAGTCAGGATGATAGTAATTGACTGAAACAGGACATGGATAGTTTAGCAGAATGGACAGAGGATCAGGAGGATAGTAATTGACTGAAACAGGACATTGATAATTAGAATGGACAGAGGATCAGGATGATAGTAATTGACTGAAACAGGACATTGACAGATTAGCAGAATGGACAGACAGTCAGGATGATAGTAATTGACTGAAACAGGACATTGATAGTTTAGCAGAATGGATAGACAGTCAGGATGATAGTAATTGACTGAAACAGGACATGGATAGTATAGCAGAATGGACAGACAGTCAGGATGACAGTAATTGACTGAAACAGGACATTGATAGTTTAGCAGAATGGACAGAGGATCAGGATGATAGTAATTGACTGAAACGGGACATTGACAGTTTAGCAGAATGGACAGACAGTCGGGATGACAGTAATTGACTGAAACAGGACTTTGATAGTTTAGCAGAATGGACAGACAGTCAGGATGATAGTAATTGACTGTAAAAGGACATTGATAGTTTAGCAGAATGGACAGACAGTCAGGATGATAGTAATTGACTGAAACAGGACATTGATAGTTTAGCAGAATGGACAGAGGATCAGGATGATAGTAATTGACTGAAACAGGACATTGATAGTTTAGCAGAATGGAGAGACATTCAGGATGATAGTAATTGACTGAAACAGGACATTGATAGTTAAGCTGAATTGACAGACAGTCAGGATGATAGTAATTGACTGAAACAGGACATTGATAGTTTAGCAGAATGGATAGACAGTCAGGATGATAGTAATTGACTGAAACAGGACATTGATAGTTTAGCAGAATGGACAGACAGTCAGGATGATAGTAATTGACTGAAACAGGACATGGATAGTTTAGCAGAATGGACAGAGGATCAGGATGATAGTAATTGACTGAAACAGGACATTGATAGTTTAGCAGAATGGACAGACAGTCAGGATGATAGTAATTGACTGAAACAGGACATTGATAGTTTAGCAGAATGGACAGAGAGTCAGGATGATAGTAATTGACTGAAACAGGACATTGATAGTTTATCAGAATGGATAGACAGTCAGGATGATAGTAATTGACTGAAACAGGACATTGATAATTAGAATGGATAGAGGATCAGGATGATAGTAATTGACTGAAACAGGACATTGATAGTTTAGCAGAATGGACAGACAGTCAGGATGATAGTAATTGACTGAAACATGACATTGATAGTTTAGCAGAATGGATAGACAGTCAGGATGATAGTAATTGACTGAAACAGGACATGGATAGTTTAGCAGAATGGACAGACAGTCAGGATGATAGTAATTGACTGAAAAAGGACATTGATAGTTTAGCAGAATGGATAGACAGTCAGGATGATAGTAATTGACTGAAACAGGACATGGATAGTTTAGCAGAATGGACAGACAGTCAGGATGATAGTAATTGACTGAAACAGGACATGGATAGTTTAGCAGAATGGACCGAGGATCAGGATAATAGTAATTGACTGAAACAGGACATTGATAGTTTAGCAGAATGGACAGACAGTCAGGATGATAGTAATTGACTGAAACAGGACATTGATAGTTTAGCAGAATGGAGAGAGATTCAGGATGATAGTAATTGACTGAAACAGGACATTGATAGTTTAGCAGAATGGACAGGGAGTCAGGATGATAGTAATTGACTGAAACAGGACATTGATAGTTTAGCAGAATGGACAGAGAGTCAGGATGATAGTAATTGACTGAAACAGGACATTGATAGTTTAGCAGAATGGACAGAGAGTCAGGATGATAGTAATTGACTGAAACAGGACATGGATAGTTTAGCAGAATGGACAGACAGTCAGGATGATAGTAATTGACTGAAACAGGACATTGATAGTTTAGCAGAATGGACAGACAGTCAGGATGATAGTAATTGACTGAAACAGGACATTGATAGTTTAGCAGAAAGGATAGACAGTCAGGATGATAGTAATTGACTGAAACAGGACATGGATAGTTTAGCAGAATGGACAGACAGTCAGGATGATAGTAATTGACTGAAACAGGACATGGATAGTTTAGCAGAATGGACAGAGGATCAGGATGATAGTAATTGACTGAAACAGGACATTGATAGTTTAGCAGAATGGACAGACAGTCAGGATGATAGTAATTGACTGAAACAGGACATTGATAGTTTAGCAGAATGGACAGAGAGTCAGGATGATAGTAATTGACTGAAACAGGACATTGATAGTTTAGCAGAATGGACAGAGAGTCAGGATGATAGTAATTGACTGAAACAGGACATTGATAGTTTAGCAGAATGGACAGACAGTCAGGATGATAGTAATTGACTGAAACAGGACATTGATAGTTTAGCAGAATGGACAGAGGATCAGGATGATAGTAATTGACTGAAACAGGACATGGATAGTTTAGCAGAATGGATAGACAGTCAGGATGATAGTAATTGACTGAAACAGGACATGGATAGTTTAGCAGAATGGACAGACAGTCAGGATGATAGTAATTGACTGAAACAGGACATGGATAGTTTAGCAGAATGGACAGAGGATCAGGATGATAGTAATTGACTGAAACAGGACATTGATAATTTAGCAGAATGGACAGACAGTCAGGATGATAGAAATTGACTGAAACAGGACATTGATAGTTTAGCAGAATGGACAGACAGTCAGGATGATAGTAATTGACTGAAAAAGGACATGGATAGTTTAGCAGAATGGACAGAGGATCAGGATGATAGTAACTGACTGAAACAGGACATTGATAGTTTAGCAGAATGGACAGAGAGTCAGGATGATAGTAATTGACTGAAACAGGACATGGATAGTTTAGTAGAATGGACAGACAGTCAGGATGATAGTAATTGACTGAAACAGGACATTGATAGTTTAGCAGAATGGACAGACAGTCAGGATGATAGTAATTGACTGAAACAGGACATTGATATTTTAGCAGAATGGACAGACAGTCAGGATGATAGTAATTGACTGAAACAGAACATGGATAGATAGGCAGAATGGACAGACAGTCAGGATGATAGTAATTGACTGAAACTGGACATTGACAGTTTAGCAGAATGGACAGACAGTCAGGATGATAGTAATTGACTGAAACAGGACATGGATAGTTTAGCAGAATGGACAGAGGATCAGGAGGATAGTAATTGACTGAAACAGGACATTGATAATTAGAATGGACAGAGGATCAGGATGATAGTAATTGACTGAAACAGGACATTGACAGTTTAGCAGAATGGACAGACAGTCAGGATGATAGTAATTGACTGAAACAGGACATTGATAGTTTAGCAGAATGGATAGACAGTCAGGATGATAGTAATTGACTGAAACAGGACATGGATAGTATAGCAGAATGGACAGACAGTCAGGATGACAGTAATTGACTGAAACAGGACATTGATAGTTTAGCAGAATGGACAGAGGATCAGGATGATAGTAATTGACTGAAACGGGACATTGACAGTTTAGCAGAATGGACAGACAGTCGGGATGACAGTAATTGACTGAAACAGGACTTTGATAGTTTAGCAGAATGGACAGACAGTCAGGATGATAGTAATTGACTGTAAAAGGACATTGATAGTTTAGCAGAATGGACAGACAGTCAGGATGATAGTAATTGACTGAAACAGGACATTGATAGTTTAGCAGAATGGACAGAGGATCAGGATGATAGTAATTGACTGAAACAGGACATTGATAGTTTAGCAGAATGGAGAGACATTCAGGATGATAGTAATTGACTGAAACAGGACATTGATAGTTTAGCAGAATTGACAGACAGTCAGGATGATAGTAATTGACTGAAACAGGACATTGATAGTTTAGCAGAATGGATAGACAGTCAGGATGATAGTAATTGACTGAAACAGGACATTGATAGTTTAGCAGAATGGACAGACAGTCAGGATGATAGTAATTGACTGAAACAGGACATGGATAGTTTAGCAGAATGGACAGAGGATCAGGATGATAGTAATTGACTGAAACAGGACATTGATAGTTTAGCAGAATGGACAGACAGTCAGGATGATAGTAATTGACTGAAACAGGACATTGATAGTTTAGCAGAATGGACAGAGAGTCAGGATGATAGTAATTGACTGAAACAGGACATTGATAGTTTATCAGAATGGATAGACAGTCAGGATGATAGTAATTGACTGAAACAGGACATTGATAATTAGAATGGATAGAGGATCAGGATGATAGTAATTGACTGAAACAGGACATTGATAGTTTAGCAGAATGGACAGACAGTCAGGATGATAGTAATTGACTGAAACATGACATTGATAGTTTAGCAGAATGGATAGACAGTCAGGATGATAGTAATTGACTGAAACAGGACATGGATAGTTTAGCAGAATGGACAGACAGTCAGGATGATAGTAATTGACTGAAAAAGGACATTGATAGTTTAGCAGAATGGATAGACAGTCAGGATGATAGTAATTGACTGAAACAGGACATTGATAGTTTAGCAGAATGGACAGACAGTCAGGATGATAGTAATTGACTGAAACAGGACATGGATAGTTTAGCAGAATGGACCGAGGATCAGGATAATAGTAATTGACTGAAACAGGACATTGATAGTTTAGCAGAATGGACAGACAGTCAGGATGATAGTAATTGACTGAAACAGGACATTGATAGTTTAGCAGAATGGACAGAGATTCAGGATGATAGTAATTGACTGAAACAGGACATTGATAGTTTAGCAGAATGGACAGGGAGTCAGGATGATAGTAATTGACTGAAACAGGACATTGATAGTTTAGCAGAATGGACAGACAGTCAGGATGATAGTAATTGACTGAAACAGGACATTGATAGTTTAGCAGAGTGGACAGAGGATCAGGATGATAGTAATTGACTGAAACAGGACATGGATAGTTTAGCAGAATGGACAGACAGTCAGGATGATAGTAATTGACTGAAACAGGACATTGATAGTTTAGCAGAATGGACAGACAGTCAGGATGATAGTAATTGACTGAAACAGGACATTGATAGTTTAGCAGAATGGATAGACAGTCAGGATGATAGTAATTGACTGAAACAGGACATGGATAGTTTAGCAGAATGGACAGAGGATCAGGATGATAGTAATTGACTGAAACAGGACATTGATAGTTTAGCAGAATGGACAGACAGTCAGGATGATAGTAATTGACTGAAACAGGACATTGATAGTTTAGCAGAATGGACAGAGAGTCAGGATGATAGTAATTGACTGAAACAGGACATTGATAGTTTATCAGAATGGATAGACAGTCAGGATGATAGTAATTGACAGAAACAGGACATTGATAATTAGAATGGATAGAGGATCAGGATGATAGTAATTGACTGAAACAGGACATTGATAGTTTAGCAGAATGGACAGACAGTCAGGATGATAGTAATTGACTGAAACAGGAGATTGATAGTTTAGCAGAATGGATAGACAGTCAGGATGATAGTAATTGACTGAAACAGGACATGGATAGTTTAGCAGAAAGGACAGACAGTCAGGATGATAGTAATTGACTGAAACAGGACATTGATAGTTTAGCAGAATGGATAGACAGTCAGGATGATAGTAATTGACTGAAACAGGACATGGATAGTTTAGCAGAATGGACAGACAGTCAGGATGATAGTAATTGACTGAAACAGGACATGGATAGTTCAGCAGAATGGACAGAGGATCAGGATGATAGTAATTGACTGAAACAGGACATTGATAGTTTAGCAGAATGGACAGACAGTCAGGATGATAGTAATTGACTGAAACAGGACATTGATAGTTTAGCAGAATGGACAGAGAGTCAGGATGATAGTAATTGACTGAAACAGGACATTGATAGTTTAGCAGAATGGACAGAGAGTCAGGATGATAGTAATTGACTGAAACAGGACATTCATAGTTTAGCAGAATGGACAGACAGTCAGGATGATAGTAATTGACTGAAACAGGACATTGATAGTTTAGCAGAATGGACAGAGGATCAGGATGATAGTAATTGACTGAAACAGGACATGGATAGTTTAGCAGAATGGATAGACAGTCAGGATGATAGTAATTGACTGAAACAGGACATGGATAGTTTAGCAGAATGGACAGACAGTCAGGATGATAGTAATTGACTGAAACAGGACATGGATAGTTTAGCAGAATGGACAGAGGATCAGGATGATAGTAATTGACTGAAACAGGACATTGATAATTTAGCAGAATGGACAGACAGTCAGGATGATAGAAATTGACTGAAACAGGACATGGATAGTTTAGCAGAATGGACAGACAGTCAGGATGATAGTAATTGACTGAAACAGGACATTGATAGTTTAGCAGAATGGACAGACAGTCAGGATGATAGTAATTGACTGCAACAGGACATTGATAGTTTAGCAGAATGGACAGAGATTCAGGATGATAGTAATTGACTGAAACAGGACATGGATAGTTTAGCAGAATGGACAGACAGTCAGGATGATAGTAATTGACTGAAACAGGACATGGATAGTTTAGCAGAAGGGACAGACAGTCAGGATGATAGTAATTGACTGAAACAGGACATTGATAGTTTAGCAGAATGGACAGACAGTCAGGATGATAGTAATTGACTGAAACAGGACATGGATAGTTTAGCAGAAGGGACAGACAGTCAGGATGATAGTAATTGACTGAAACAGGACATTGATAGTTTAGCAGAATGGACAGACAGTCAGGATGATAGTAATTGACTGAAACAGGACATTGATAGTTTAGCAGAATGGATAGACAGTCAGGATGATAGTAATTGACTGAAACAGGACATTGATAGTTTAGCAGAATGGACAGAGGATCAGGATGATAGTAATTGACTGAAACAGGACATTGACAGTTTAGCAGAATGGACAGACAGTCAGGATGACAGTAATTGACTGAAACAGGACTTTGATATTTTAGCAGAATGGACAGACAGTCAGGATGATAGTAATTGACTGAAACAGGACATTGATAGTTTAGCAGAATGGACAGACAGTCAGGATGATAGTAATTGACTGAAACAGGACATTGATAGTTTAGCAGAATGGACAGACAGTCAGGATGATAGTAATTGACTGAAACAGGACATTGATAGTTTAGCAGAATGGACAGACAGTCAGGATGATAGTAATTGACTGAAACAGGACATTGATAGTTTAGCAGAATGGATGGACAGTCAGGATGATCGTAACTGACTGAAACAGGACATGGATAGTTTAGCAGAATGGACAGACAGTCAGGATGATAGTAATTGACTGAAACAGGACATTGATAGTTTGGCAGAATGGACAGACAGTCAGGATGATAGTAATTGACTGAAACAGGACATTGATAGTTTAGCAGAAAGGACAGAGGATCAGGATGATAGTAATTGACTGAAACAGGACATGGAAAGTTTAGCAGAATGGACAGACAGTCAGGATGATAGTAATTGACTGAAACAGGACATTGATAGTTTAGCAGAATGGACAGACAGTCAGGATGATAGTAATTGACTGAAACAGGACATTGATAGTTTAGCAGAATGGACAGAGAGTCAGGATGATAGTAATTGACTGAAACAGGACATGGATAGTTTAGCAGAATGGACAGACAGTCAGGATGATAGTAATTGACTGAAACAGGACATGGATAGTTTAGCAGAATGGACAGAGGATCAGGATGGTAGTAATTGACTGAAACAGGACATTGATAGTTTAGCGGAATGGACAGACAGTCAGGATGATAGTAATTGACTGAAACAGGACATTGATAGCTTAGCAGAATGGACAGAGAGTCAGGATGATAGTAATTGACTGAAACAGGACATTGATAGTTTATCAGAATGGATAGACAGTCAGGATGATAGTAATTGAGTGAAACAGGACATTGATAATTAGAATGGATAGAGGATCAGGATGATAGTAATTGACTGAAACAGGACATTGATAGTTTAGCAGAATGGACAGACAGTCAGGATGATAATAATTGACTGAAACAGGACATTGATAGTTTAGCAGAATGGATAGACAGTCAGGATGATAGTAATTGACTGAAACAGGACATGGATAGTTTAGCAGAATGGACAGACAGTCAGGATGATAGTAATTGACTGAAACAGGACATTGATAGTTTAGCAGAATGGATAGACAGTCAGGATGATAGTAATTGACTGAAACAGGACATGGATAGTTTAGCAGAATGGACAGACAGTCAGGATGATAGTAATTGACTGAAACAGGACATGGATAGTTTAGCAGAATGGACAGAGGATCAGGATGATAGTAATTGACTGAAACAGGACATTGATAGTTTAGCAGAATGGACAGACAGTCAGGATGATAGTAATTGACTGAAACAGGACATTGATAGTTTAGCAGAACGGACAGAGAGTCAGGATGATAGTAATTGACTGAAACAGGACATTGATAGTTTAGCAGAATGGACAGAGAGTCAGGATGATAGTAATTGACTGAAACAGGACATTGATAGTTTAGCAGAATGGACAGACAGTCAGGATGATAGTAATTGACTGAAACAGGACATGGATAGTTTATCAGAATGGACTGACAGTCAGGATGATAGTAATTGACTGAAACAGGACATGGATAGTTTAGCAGAATGGACAGAGGATCAGGATGATAGTAATTGACTGAAACAGGACATTGATAGTTTAGCAGAATGGACAGACAGTCAGGATGATAGTAATTGACTGAAACAGGACATTGATAGTTTAGCAGAATGGATAGACAGTCAGGATGATAGTAATTGACTGAAACAGGACATGGATAGTTTAGCAGAATGGACAGACAGTCAGGATGATAGTAATTGACTGAAACAGGACATGGACAGTTTAGCAGAATGGACAGAGGATCAGGATGATAGTAATTGACTGAAACAGGACATTGATAGTTTAGCAGAATGGACAGACAGTCAGGATGATAGTAATTGACTGAAACAGGACATTGATAGTTTAGCAGAATGGACAGAGAGTCAGGATGATAGTAATTTTCTGAAACAGGACATTGATAGTTTAGCAGAATGGATAGACAGTCAGGATGATAGTAATTGACTGAAACAGGACATTGATAATTAGAATGGATAGAGGATCAGGATGATAGTAATTGACTGAAACAGGATATTGATAGTTTAGCAGAATGGACAGATAGTCAGGATGATAGTAATTGACTGAAACAGGACATTGATAGTTTTGCAGAATGGATAGACAGTCAGGATGATAGTAATTGACTGAAACAGGACATGGATAGTTTAGCAGAATGGACAGACAGTCAGGTTGATACTAATTGACTGAAACAGGACATTGATGGTTTAGCAGAATGGATAGACATTCAGGATGATAGTAATTGACTGAAACAGGACATGGATAGTTTAGCAGAATGGACAGACAGTCAGGATGATAGTAATTGACTGAACCAGGACATGGATAGTTTAGCAGAATGGACAGAAGATCGGGATGATAGTTCCTCGGACTGCTACTCTCGCCGCATCCTGAGATCCACACTCAGTGCTATGCGCCGCCATATGCACACACTGGACCTCTCTCTCCAGCAGCACCGTCTCACCTTATCTCAAATCTGTTCTACTCCGCAGTTTCATCTCATCTTACGTCTCATCCGACGCATTAACAAAAAACTTTTTTTCTTCCTTTCAGGTGTTAAGGAACGCAAGCTCCAGCAGCTGATGGGGACTAATGCCCCTCCAGATCCTCCTTCCGCTTCACTTCCCTCTGACCCCACCCCTTCTGATCTGACCCCTTGCCGTGTATTCACTATACCCTCTGACCTCCCCCTCTCTGATGCTGAACGTTCTGTACTCAGCAAAGGTCTCAGTTTTATCCCCTTACGCCCCCACCTCAATGAATTTCGCGCTCGGCATGACGTTGAGCTCTTCTTCCGTCGCCTCCGGCTCCGGGCTCACTTCTTCGACCAGGAGTCCTCCCCCCGACCAGCAGACCCATTCACCCGCCTCCAGCATTCTCCCTCTACCTGGACCCCTCACCCTGGCCTCTTACCCGCTCTTGATCTCTTCATTGAAAACTGTCGGCGAGACATTGGTCGTCTCAATTTCTCTGCCCCCCTCACTCACTCTAACCTGTCCCCCTCTGAACTTGAGGCACTCCGTTCTCTCAGGTCTAACCCCGACATGGTCATCAAACCTGCAGACAAGGGTGGTGCTGTTGTTGTATGGCGTACCGACCTCTACCTTGCAGAAGCTCAACGCCAACTCACAGACACCTCTTCCTACCTCCCTCTGGACCATGACTCCACCACCGAACATCAAGCCACCGTCCAAAGGACTGTCACTGACCTCATCTCCTCTGGAGATCTTCCCTCTACAGCTTCTAACCTCATAGTCCCGCAACCCTGGACAGCCCGCTTCTACCTCCTTCCCAAAATCCACAAACGGGACTTTCCCGGCAGACCCATTGTGTCAGCCTGCTCCTGCCCAACTGAACTTATTTCTTCCTATCTAGACTCTATCTTTTCTCCGCTGGTCCAGTCTCTTCCCACCTACATCCGTGACTCTTCTGATGCCCTACGTCATTTTGACAATTTCCAGTTTCCTGGCCCCAACCGCCTCCTCTTCACTATGGACGTCCAATCGCTCTACACCTCCATCCCCCACCAGGATGGTTTGAGGGCTCTCCGCTTCTTCCTGGAACAGAGGCCCAACCAGTCCCCATCCACCACCACCCTCCTCCGCCTGGCTGAACTTGTTCTCACATTGAACAACTTCTCCTTCAACTCCATGCATTTCCTTCAAGTAAAAGGTGTCGCTATGGGTACCCGCATGGGCCCTAGTTATGCCTGTCTTTTTGTGGGATATGTCGAGCATTCATTGTTCCAGTCCTACTCAGGCCCCCTCCCCCAACTCTTTTTCCGGTACATTGATGACTGTATCGGTGCCGTTTCCTGCTCCCGCCCCGAACTAGAAAACTTTATCAACTTTGCTTCCAATTTCCACGCTTCTCTCACCTTTACATGGTCCATCTCTGACACTTCCCTTCCCTTCCTCGACTTCTCTGTCTCCATCTCTGGGGATAGGTTGTCTACCAATATCCATTATAAGCCCACTGACTCCCACAGCTACCTCGACTACACTTCTTCACACCCTACCTACTGTAAGGACTCCATTCCATTTTCCCAGTTTCTCCGTCTCCGACGCATCTGCTCTGATGATGCTACCTTCCATGACGGTGCTTCTGATATGACCTCCTTTTTCCTCAACCGAGGATTTCCCCCCACTGTGGTTGACAGGGCCCTCAACCGTGTCCGACCCATTCCCCGCACCTCTACCCTCACCCCTTCCCCTCCCTCCCAGAACCGTGACAGGGTTCCCCTTGTCCTCACTTTTCATCCCACCAGCCTCCATATCCAAAGGATCATCCTCCGCCATTTTTGCCACCTCCAGCGTGATACCACTACCACTCGCATCTTCGCCTCCCTTCCCCTGTCAGCATTCCGAAGGGATCGTTCCCTCCGCGACACCCTGGTCCACTCCTCCATTACCCCCACCACCTCGTCCCCGTCCCAGGGCACCTTCCCTTGCAATCGCAGGAGGTGTAATACCTGCCCATTTACCTCCTCTCTCCTCACTATCCCTGGCCCCAAACACTCCTTTCAGGTGAAGCAGCGATTTACTTGTACTTCTTTCAATGTAGTATACTGTATTCGCTGCTCACAGTGTGGTCTCCTCTACATTGGGGAGACCAAGCGCAGACTGGGTGACAGCTTTGCGGAACATCTCCGCTCAGTCCGCAAGCAGGACCCTGAGCTTCCGGTTGCTTGCCATTTCAACACTCCCCCCTGCTCTCATGCTCACATCTCTGTCCTGGGATTGCTGCAGTGTTCCAGTGAACATCAACGCAAGCTCTAAGAACAGCATCTCATCTACCGATTAGGCACACTAGAGCCTGCCGGACTGAACATTGAGTTCAATAATTTCAGAGCATGACAGCCCCCCACTTTACTTTCATTTTTAGTTATTTTTTCTTCCTTTTTTTTTGCATTCCTTTTTACATTTTTTACAATCTCTTTTTGCATTTATTTCATTTCATCTTAGTTTGTTCAGTTTGCTTACCCACTGTTTTTTTCAGGTTGTTTTTCTTCAGGTTTGCACTTGCTGATGTTCAATATTCAGTATATTCACACCTAATCTGTACTAATGCTTTGTCTTTCAACACACCATTAACATATTGTTTGCCTTTGCTCCGTGACCTTTTGGTCAGCTATGTGGCGTGGTCCAATCTGCACCTTCTCCTTTGTTATCTCTTGCCCAACCCCCACCTCACTTGTTTATAATCTGTGACTTTTCTAATATTTGTCAGTTCCGAAGAAGGGTCACTGACCCGAAACGTTAACTCTGCTTCTCTTTCCACAGATGCTGCCAGACCTGCTGAGTGAATCCAGCATTTCTTGTTTTTGTTTCATAATGATAGTAATTGACTGAAACAGGACATTGATAGTTTAGCAGAATGGACAGACAGTCAGGATGATAGTAATTGACTGAAACAGGACATTGATAGTTTAGCAGAATGGACAGAGCGTCAGGATGATAGTAATTGACTGAAACAGGACATTGATAGTTTAGCAGAATGGACAGAGAGTCAGGATGATAGTAATTGACTGAAACAGGACATTGATAGTTTAGCAGAATGGACAGACAGTCAGGATGATAGTAATTGACTGAAACAGGACATTGATAGTTTAGCAGAATGGACAGAGGATCAGGATGATAGTAATTGACTGAAACAGGACATGGATAGTTTAGCAGAATGGATAGACAGTCAGGATGATAGTACTTGACTGAAACAGGACATGGATAGTTTAGCAGAATGGACAGAGGATCAGGATGACAGTAATTGACTGAAACAGGACATTGATAGTTTAGCAGAATGGACAGACAGTCAGGATGATAGTAATTGACTGAAACAGGACATGGATTGTTTAGCAGAATGGACAGACAGTCAGGATGATAGTAATTGACTGAAACAGGACATTGATAGTTTAGCAGAATGGACAGACAGTCAGGATGATAGTAATTGACTGCAACAGGACATTGATAGATTAGCAGAATGGACAGTGATTCAGGATGATAGTAATTGACTGAAACAGGACTTTGATAGTTTAGCAGAATGGACAGACAGTCAGGATGATAGTAATTGACTGAAACAGGACATGGATAGTTTAGCAGAAGGGACAGACAGTCAGGATGATAGTAATTGACTGAAACAGGACATTGATAGTTTAGCAGAATGGACAGACAGTCAGGATGATAGTAATTGACTGAAACAGGACATGGATAGTTTAGCAGAAGGGACAGACAGTCAGGATGATAGTAATTGACTGAAACAGGACATTGATAGTTTAGCAGAATGGACAGTCAGTCAGGATGATAGTAATTGACTGAAACAGTACATTGATAGTTTAGCAGAATGGACAGACAGTCAGGATGATAGTAATTGACTGAAACAGGACATTGATAGTTTTGCAGAATGGACAAACAGTCACGATGATAGTAATTGACTGAAACAGGACATTGATAGTTTAGCAGAATGGACAGACAGTCAGGATGATAGTAATTGACTGAAACAGGACATTGATAGTTTAGCAGAATGGACAGACAGTCAGGATGATAGTAATTGACTGAAACAGGACATGGATAGTTTCGCAGAATGGACTGACAGTCAGGATGATAGTAATTGACTGAAACAGGACATTGATAGTTTAGCAGAATGGACAGACAGTCAGGATGATAGTAATTGACTGAAACAGGACATGGATAGTTTAGCAGAATGGACAGAGATTCAGGATGATAGTAATTGACTGAAACAGGACATTGATAGTTCAGCAGAATGGACAGACAGTCAGGATGATAGTAATTGACTGAAACAGGACATGGATAGTTTAGCAGAATGGACAGGCAGTCAGGATGATAGTAATTGACTGAAACAGGACATTGATAGTTTAGCAGAATGGACAGACAGTCAGGATGATAGTAATTGACTGAAACAGGACATGGATAGTTTAGCAGAATGGACAGACAGTCAGGATGATAGTAATTGACTGAAACAGGACATTGATAGTTTAGCAGAATGGACAGAGGATCAGGATGATAGTAATTGACTGAAAAAGGACATTGATAGTTTAGCAGAATGGACAGACAGTCAGGATGATAGTAATTGACTGAAACAGGACATTGATAGTTTAGCAGAATGGACAGACAGTCAGGATGATAGTAATTGACTGAAACAGGACATTGATAGTTTAGCAGAATGGACAGACAGTCAGGATGATAGTAATTGACTGAAACAGGACATTGATAGTTTAGCAGAATGGATTGACCATCAGGATGATCGTAATTGACTGAAACAGGACATGGATAATTTAGCAGAATGGATAGATTGTCAGGATGGTAGTAATTGACTGAAACAGGACATTGATAGTTTAGCAGAATGGACAGAGAGTCAGGATGATAGTAATTGACTGAAACAGGACATTGATAGTTTAGCAGAATGGACAGAGAGTCAGGACGATAGTAATTGACTGAAACAGGACATTGATAGTTTAGCAGAATGGACAGACAGTCAGGATGATAGTAATTGACTGAAACAGGACATTGATAGTTTAGCAGAATGGACAGAGGATCAGGATGATAGTAATTGACTGAAACAGGACATGGATAGTTTAGCAGAATGGATAGACAGTCAGGATGATAGTACTTGACTGAAACAGGACATGGATAGTTTAGCAGAATGGACAGAGGATCAGGATGATAGTAATTGACTGAAACAGGACATTGATAGTTTAGCAGAATGGACAGACAGTCAGGATGATAGTAATTGACTGAAACAGGACATGGATAGTTTAGCAGAAGGGACAGACAGTCAGGATGATAGTAATTGACTGAAACAGGACATTGATAGTTTAGCAGAATGGACAGACAGTCAGGATGATAGTAATTGACTGAAACAGGACATGGATAGTTTAGCAGAAGGGACAGACAGTCAGGATGATAGTAATTGACTGAAACAGGACATTGATAGTTTAGCAGAATGGACAGACAGTCAGGATGATAGTAATTGACTGAAACAGGACATTGATAGTTTAGCAGAATGGACAGACAGTCAGGATGATAGTAATTGACTGAAACAGGACATTGATAGTTTTGCAGAATGGACAAACAGTCACGATGATAGTAATTGACTGAAACAGGACATTGATAGTTTAGCAGAATGGACAGACAGTCAGGATGATAGTAATTGACTGAAACAGGACATTGATAGTTTAGCAGAATGGACAGACAGTCAGGATGATAGTAATTGACTGAAACAGGACATTGATAGATTAGCAGAATGGACAGACAGTCAGGATGATAGTAATTGACTGAAACAGGACATGGATAGTTTCGCAGAATGGACAGACAGTCAGGATGATAGTAATTGACTGAAACAGGACATTGATAGTTTAGCAGAATGGACAGACAGTCAGGATGATAGTAATTGACTGAAACAGGACATTGATAGTTTAGCAGAATGGACAGAGATTCAGGATGATAGTAATTGACTGAAACAGGACATTGATAGTTTAGCAGAATGGACAGACAGTCAGGATGATAGTAATTGACTGAAACAGGACATGGATAGTTTAGCAGAATGGACAGGCGGTCAGGATGATAGTAATTGACTGAAACAGGGCATTGATAGTTTAGCAGAATGGACAGACAGTCAGGATGATAGTAATTGACTGAAACAGGACATGGATAGTTTAGCAGAATGGACAGACAGTCAGGATGATAGTAATTGACTGAAACAGGACATTGATAGTTTAGCAGAATGGACAGACAGTCAGGATGATAGTAATTGACTGAAACAGGACATTGATAGTTTAGCAGAATGGACAGACAGTCAGGATGATAGTAATTGACTGAAACAGGACATTGATAGTTTAGCAGAATGGACAGACAGTCAGGATGATAGTAATTGACTGAAACAGGACATTGATAGTTTAGCAGAATGGATTGACAGTCAGGATGATCGTAATTGACTGAAACAGGACATGGATAGTTTAGCAGAATGGATAGATTGTCAGGATGGTAGTAATTGACTGAAACAGGACATTGATAGTTTAGCAGAATGGACAGAAAGTCAGGATGATAGTAATTGACTGAAACAGGACATGGACAGTTTAGCAGAATGGACAGACAGTCAGGATGATAGTAATTGACTGAAAAAGGACATTGATAGTTTAGCAGAATGGACAGACAGTCAGGATGATAGTAATTGACTGAAACAGGACATTGATAGTTTAGCAGAATGGACAGACAGTCAGGATGATAGTAATTGACTGAAACAGGAAATTGATAGTTTAGCAGAATGGACAGACAGTCAGGATGATAGTAATTGACTGAAACAGGACATTGATAGTTTAGCAGAATGGATTGACAGTCAGGATGATCGTAATTGACTGAAACAGGACATGGATAGTTTAGCAGAATGGATAGATTGTCAGGATGGTAGTAATTGACTGAAACAGGACATTGATAGTTTAGCAGAATGGACAGACAGTCAGGATGATAGTAATTGACTGAAACAGGACATTGATAGTTTAGCAGAATGGACAGAGATTCAGGATGATAGTAATTGACTGAAACAGGACATTGATAGTTCAGCAGAATGGACAGACAGTCAGGATGATAGTAATTGACTGAAACAGGACATGGATAGTTTAGCAGAATGGACAGGCAGTCAGGATGATAGTAATTGACTGAAACAGGACATTGATAGTTTAGCAGAATGGACAGACAGTCAGGATGATAGTAATTGACTGAAACAGGACATGGATAGTTTAGCAGAATGGACAGACAGTCAGGATGATAGTAATTGACTGAAACAGGACATTGATAGTTTAGCAGAATGGACAGACAGTCAGGATGATAGTAATTGACTGAAAAAGGACATTGATAGTTTAGCAGAATGGACAGACAGTCAGGATGATAGTAATTGACTGAAACAGGACATTGATAGTTCAGCAGAATGGACAGACAGTCAGGATGATAGTAATTGACTGAAACAGGACATTGATAGTTTAGCAGAATGGACAGACAGTCAGGATGATAGTAATTGACTGAAACAGGACATTGATAGTTTAGCAGAATGGATTGACCATCAGGATGATCGTAATTGACTGAAACAGGACATGGATAGTTTAGCAGAATGGACAGACAGTCAGGATGATAGTAATTGACTGAAACAGGACATGGATAGTTTAGCAGAATGGATAGATTGTCAGGATGGTAGTAATTGACTGAAACAGGACATTGATAGTTTAGCAGAATGGACAGAGAGTCAGGATGATAGTAATTGACTGAAACAGGACATTGATAGTTTAGCAGAATGGACAGAGAGTCAGGACGATAGTAATTGACTGAAACAGGACATTGATAGTTTAGCAGAATGGACAGACAGTCAGGATGATAGTAATTGACTGAAACAGGACATTGATAGTTTAGCAGAATGGACAGAGGATCAGGATGATAGTAATTGAGTGAAACAGGACATGGATAGTTTAGCAGAATGGATAGACAGTCAGGATGATAGTACTTGACTGAAACAGGACATGGATAGTTTAGCAGAATGGACAGAGGATCAGGATGATAGTAATTGACTGAAACAGGACATTGATAGTTTAGCAGAATGGACAGACAGTCAGGATGATAGTAATTGACTGAAACAGGACATGGATAGTTTAGCAGTAGGGACAGACAGTCAGGATGATAGTAATTGACTGAAACAGGACATTGATAGTTTAGCAGAATGGACAGACAGTCAGGATGATAGTAATTGACTGAAACAGGACATGGATAGTTTAGCAGAAGGGACAGACAGTCAGGATGATAGTAATTGACTGAAACAGGACATTGATAGTTTAGCAGAATGGACAGACAGTCAGGATGATAGTAATTGACTGAAACAGGACATTGATAGTTTAGCAGAATGGACAGACAGTCAGGATGATAGTAATTGACTGAAACAGGACATTGATAGTTTTGCAGAATGGACAAACAGTCACGATGATAGTAATTGACTGAAACAGGACATTGATAGTTTAGCAGAATGGACAGACAGTCAGGATGATAGTAATTGACTGAAACAGGACATTGATAGTTTAGCAGAATGGACAGACAGTCAGGATGATAGTAATTGACTGAAACAGGACATTGATAGTTTAGCAGAATGGACAGACAGTCAGGATGATAGTAATTGACTGAAACAGGACATGGATAGTTTCGCAGAATGGACAGACAGTCAGGATGATAGTAATTGACTGAAACAGGACATTGATAGTTTAGCAGAATGGACAGACAGTCAGGATGATAGTAATTGACTGAAACAGGACATTGATAGTTTAGCAGAATGGACAGAGATTCAGGATGATAGTAATTGACTGAAACAGGACATTGATAGTTTAGCAGAATGGACAGACAGTCAGGATGATAGTAATTGACTGAAACAGGACATGGATAGTTTAGCAGAATGGACAGGCAGTCAGGATGATAGTAATTGACTGAAACAGGGCATTGATAGTTTAGCAGAATGGACAGACAGTCAGGATGATAGTAATTGACTGAAACAGGACATGGATAGTTTAGCAGAATGGACAGACAGTCAGGATGATAGTAATTGACTGAAACAGGACATTGATAGTTTAGCAGAATGGACAGACAGTCAGGATGATAGTAATTGACTGAAACAGGACATTGATAGTTTAGCAGAATGGACAGACAGTCAGGATGATAGTAATTGACTGAAACAGGACATTGATAGTTTAGCAGAATGGACAGACAGTCAGGATGATAGTAATTGACTGAAACAGGACATTGATAGTTTAGCAGAATGGATTGACAGTCAGGATGATCGTAATTGACTGAAACAGGACATGGATAGTTTAGCAAAATGGATAGATTGTCAGGATGGTAGTAATTGACTGAAACAGGACATTGATAGTTTAGCAGAATGGACAGAAAGTCAGGATGATAGTAATTGACTGAAACAGGACATTGATAGTTTAGCAGAATGGACAGACAGTCAGGATGATAGTAATTGACTGAAAAAGGACATTGATAGTTTAGCAGAATGGACAGACAGTCAGGATGATAGTAATTGACTGAAACAGGACATTGATAGTTTAGCAGAATGGACAGACAGTCAGGATGATAGTAATTGACTGAAACAGGAAATTGATAGTTTAGCAGAATGGACAGACAGTCAGGATGATAGTAATTGACTGAAACAGGACATTGATAGTTTAGCAGAATGGATTGACAGTCAGGATGATCGTAATTGACTGAAACAGGACATGGATAGTTTAGCAGAATGGATAGATTGTCAGGATGGTAGTAATTGACTGAAACAGGACATTGATAGTTTAGCAGAATGGACAGAAAGTCAGGATGATAGTAATTGACTGAAACAGGACATGGATAGTTTAGCAGAATGGACAGACAGTCAGGATGATAGTAATTGTTTGAAACAGGACATTGATAGTTTAGCAGAATGGACAGACAGTCAGGATGATAGTAATTGACTGAAAAAGGACATTGATAGTTTAGCAGAATGGACAGACAGTCAGGATGATAGTAATTGACTGAAACAGGACATTGATAGTTTTGCAGAATGGACAGACAGTCAGGATGATAGTAATTGACTGAAACAGGACATTGATAGTTTAGCAGAATGGACAGACAGTCAGGATGATAGTAATTGACTGAAACAGGACATGGATAGTTTAGCAGAATGGATTGACAGTCAGGATGATCGTAATTGACTGAAACAGGACATGGATAGTTTTGCAGAATGGATAGATTGTCAGGATGGTAGTAATTGACTGAAACAGGACATTGATAGTTTAGCAGAATGGACAGACAGTCAGGATGATAGTAATTGACTGAAACAGGACATGGATCGATAGGCAGAATGGACAGACAGTCAGGATGATAGTAATTGACTGAAACAGGACATTGATAGTTTAAAAGAATGGACAGACAGTCAGGATGATAGTAATTGACTGAAACAGGACATTGACAGTTTAGCAGAATGGACAGACAGTCAGGATGATAGTAATTGACTGAAACAGGACATGGATAGTTTAGCAGAATGGACAGACAGTCAGGATGATAGTAATTGACTGAAACAGGACATTGATAATTGGAATGGACAGAGGATCAGAATGATAGTAATTGACTGAAACAGGACATTGATAGTTTAGCAGAATGGACAGACAGTCAGGATGATAGTAATTGACTGAAATAGGACATTGATAGTTTAGCAGAATGGATAGACAGTCAGGATGATAGTAATTGACTGAAACAGGACATTGATAGTTTAGCAAAATGGACAGACAGTCAGGATGATAGTAATTGACTGCAACAGGACATTGGATAGTTTAGCAGAATGGACAGAGATTCAGGATGATAGTAATTGACTGAAACAGGACTTTGATATTTTAGCAGAATGGACAGACAGTCAGGATGATAGTAATTGACTGAAACAGGACATTGATAGTTTAGCAGAATGGACAGACAGTCAGGATGATAGTAATTGACTGAAACAGGACATTGATAGTTTAGCAGAATGGACAGACAGTCAGGATGATAGTAATTGACTGAAACAGGACATTGATAGTTTAGCAGAATGGACAGACAGTCAGGATGGTAGTAATTGACTGAAACAGGACATTGATAGTTTAGCAGAATGGATAGACAGTCAGGATGATAGTAATTGACTGAAACAGGACATTGATAGTTTAGCAGAATGGACAGACAGTCAGGATGGTAGTAATTGACTGAAACAGGACATTGATAGTTTAGCAGAATGGATAGACAGTCAGGATGATCGTAATTGACTGAAACAGGACATGGATAGTTTAGCAGAATGGACAGACAGTCAGGATGATAGTAATTGACTGCAACAGGACATTGATAGTTTAGCAGAATGGACAGTGTTTCAGGATGATAGTAATTGACTGAAACAGGACTTTGATAGTTTAGCAGAATGGACAGACAGTCAGGATGATAGTAATTGACTGAAACAGGACATGGATAGTTTAGCAGAAGGGACAGACAGTCAGGATGATAGTAATTGACTGAAACAGGACATTGATAGTTTAGCAGAATGGAAAGACAGTCAGGATGATAGTAATTGACTGAAACAGGACATTGATAGTTTAGCAGAAGAGACAGACAGTCAGGATGATAGTAATTGACTGAAACAGGACATTGATAGTTTAGCAGAATGGACAGTCAGTCAGGATGACAGTAATTGACTGAAACAGGACATTGATCGTTTAGCAGAATGGACAGAGAGTCAGGATGATAGTAATTGACTGAAACAGGACATTGATAGTTTTGCAGAATGGACAAACAGTCAGGATGATAGTAATTGACTGAAACAGGACATTGATAGTTTAGCAGAATGGACAGACAGTCAGCATGATAGTAATTGACTGAAACAGGACATTGATAGTTTTGCAGAATGGACAAACAGTCACGATGAAAGTAATTGACTGAAACAGGACATTGATAGTTTAGCAGAATGGACAGACAGTCAGGATGATAGTAATTGACTGAAACAGGACATTGATAGTTTAGCAGAATGGACAGACAGTCAGGATGATAGTAATTGACTGAAACAGGACATGGATAGTTTAGCAGAAGGGACAGACAGTCAGGATGATAGTAATTGACTGAAACAGGACATTGATAGTTTAGCAGAATGGACAGACAGTCAGGATGATAGTAATTGACTGAAACAGGACATTGATAGTTTAGCAGAATGGACAGACAGTCAGGATGATAGTAATTGACTGAAACAGGACATGGATAGTTTCGCAGAATGGACAGACAGTCAGGATGATAGTAATTGACTGAAACAGGACATTGATAGTTTAGCAGAATGGACAGACAGTCAGGATGATAGTAATTGACTGAAACAGGACATTGATAGTTTAGCAGAATGGACAGAGATTCAGGATGATAGTAATTGACTGAAACAGGACATTGATAGTTTAGCAGAATGGACAGACAGTCAGGATGATAGTAATTGACTGAAACAGGACATGGATAGATTAGCAGAATGGACAGGCAGTCAGGATGATAGTAATTGACTGAAACAGGACATTGATAGTTTAGCAGAATGGACAGACAGTCAGGATGATAGTAATTGACTGAAACAGGACATGGATAGTTTAGCAGAATGGACAGACAGTCAGGATGATAGTAATTGACTGAAACAGGACATTGATAGTTTAGCAGAATGGACAGACAGTCAGGATGATAGTAATTGACTGAAACAGGACATTGATAGTTTCGCAGAATGGACAGACAGTCAGGATGATAGTAATTGACTGAAACAGGACATTGATAGTTTAGCAGAATGGACAGACAGTCAGGATGATAGTAATTGACTGAAACAGGACATTGATAGTTTAGCAGAATGGATTGACAGTCAGGATGATCGTAATTGACTGAAACAGGACATGGATAGTTTAGCAGAATGGATAGATTGTCAGGATGGTAGTAATTGACTGAAACAGGACATTGATAGTTTAGCAGAATGGACAGAAAGTCAGGATGATAGTAATTGACTGAAACAGGACATGGATAGTTTAGCAGAATGGACAGACAGTCAGGATGATAGTAATTGACTGAAAAAGGACATTGATAGTTTATCAGAATGGACAGACAGTCAGGATGATAGTAATTGACTGAAACAGGACATTGATAGTTTAGCAGAATGGACAGACAGTCAGGATGATAGTAATTGACTGAAACAGGACATGGATAGTTTAGCAGAAGGGACAGACAGTCAGGATGATAGTAATTGACTGAAACAGGACATTGATAGTTTAGCAGAATGGACAGTCAGTCAGGATGATAGTAATTGACTGAAACAGGACATTGATAGTTCAGCAGAATGGACAGACAGTCAGGATGATAGTAATTGACTGAAACAGGACATTGATAGTTTTGCAGAATGGACAAACAGTCACGATGATAGTAATTGTCTGAAACAGGACATTGATAGTTTAGCAGAATGGACAGACAGTCAGGATGATAGTAATTGACTGAAACAGGACATTGATAGTTTAGCAGAATGGACAGACAGTCAGGATGGTAGTAATTGACTGAAACAGGACATTGATAGTTTAGCAGAATGGACAGACAGTCAGGATGATAGTAATTGACTGAAACAGGACATGGATAGTTTCGCAGAATGGACAGACAGTCAGGATGATAGTAATTGACTGAAACAGGACATTGATAGTTTAGCAGAATGGACAGACAGTCAGGATGATAGTAATTGACTGAAACAGGACATTGATAGTTTAGCAGAATGGACAGAGATTCAGGATGATAGTAATTGACTGAAACAGGACATTGATAGTTTAGCAGAATGGACAGACAGTCAGGATGATAGTAATTGACTGAAACAGGACATGGATAGTTTAGCAGAATGGACAGGCAGTCAGGATGATAGTAATTGACTGAAACAGGACATTGATAGTTTAGCAGAATGGACAGACAGTCAGGATGATAGTAATTGACTGAAACAGGACGTGGATAGTTTCGCAGAATGGACAGACAGTCAGGATGATAGTAATTGACTGAAACAGGACATTGATAGTTTAGCAGAATGGACAGACAGTCAGGATGATATTAATTGACTGAAACAGGACATTGATAGTTTAGCAGAATGGACAGACAGTCAGGATGATAGTAATTGACTGAAACAGGACATTGATAGTTTAGCAGAATGGACAGACAGTCAGGATGATAGTAATTGACTGAAACAGGACATTGATAGTTTAGCAGAATGGATTGACAGTCAGGATGATCGTAATTGACTGAAACAGGACATGGATAGTTTAGCAGAATGGATAGATTGTCAGGTTGGTAGTAATTGACTGAAACAGGACATTGATAGTTTAGCAGAATGGACAGAAAGTCAGGATGATAGTAATTGACTGAAACAGGACATGGATAGTTTAGCAGAATGGACAGACAGTCAGGATGATAGTAATTGACTGAAAAAGGACATTGATAGTTTAGCAGAATGGACAGACAGTCAGGATGATAGTAATTGACTGAAACAGGACATTGATAGTTTAGCAGAATGGACAGACAGTCAGGATGATAGTAATTGACTGAAACAGGAAATTGATAGTTTAGCAGAATGGACAGACAGTCAGGATGATAGTAATTGACTGAAACAGGACATTGATAGTTTAGCAGAATGGATTGACAGTCAGGATGATCGTAATTGACTGAAACAGGACATGGATAGTTTAGCAGAATGGATAGATTGTCAGGATGGTAGTAATTGACTGAAACAGGACATTGATAGTTTAGCAGAATGGACAGAAAGTCAGGATGATAGTAATTGACTGAAACAGGACATTGATAGTTTAGCAGAATGGACAGACAGTCAGGATGATATTAATTGACAGAAACAGGACATTGATAGTTTAGCAGAATGGACAGACAGTCAGGATGATAGTAATTGACTGAAACAGGACATTGATAGTTTAGCAGAATGGACAGACAGTCAGGATGATAGTAATTGACTGAAACAGGACATTGATAGTTTAGCAGAATGGATTGACAGTCAGGATGATCGTAATTGACTGAAACAGGACATGGATAGTTTAGCAGAATGGATAGATTGTCAGGATGGTAGTAATTGACTGAAACAGGACATTGATAGTTTAGCAGAATGGACAGAAAGTCAGGATGATAGTAATTGACTGAAACAGGACATGGATAGTTTAGCAGAATGGACAGACAGTCAGGATGATAGTAATTGACTGAAAACGGACATTGATAGTTTAGCAGAATGGACAGACAGTCAGGATGATAGTAATTGACTGAAACAGGACATTGATAGTTTAGCAGAATGGACAGAATGTCAGGATGATAGTAATTGACTGAAACAGGAAATTGATAGTTTAGCAGAATGGACAGACAGTCAGGATGATAGTAATTGACTGAAACAGGACATTGATAGTTTAGCAGAATGGATTGACAGTCAGGATGATCGTAATTGACTGAAACAGGACATGGATAGTTTAGCAGAATGGATAGATTGTCAGGATGGTAGTAATTGACTGAAACAGGACATTGATAGTTTAGCAGAATGGACAGAAAGTCAGGATGATAGTAATTGACTGAAACAGGACATGGATAGTTTAGCAGAATGGACAGACAGTCAGGATGATAGTAATTGTTTGAAACAGGACATTGATATTTTAGCAGAATGGACAGACAGTCAGGATGTTAGTAATTGACTGAAAAAGGACATTGATAGTTTAGCAGAATGGACAGACAGTCAGATTGATAGTAATTGACTGAATCAGGACATTGATAGTTTAGCAGAATGGACAGACAGTCAGGATGATAGTAATTGACTGAAACAGGACATTGATAGTTTAGCAGAATGGACAGACAGTCAGGATGATAGTAATTGACTGAAACAGGACATTGATAGTTTAGCAGAATGGATTGACAGTCAGGATGATCGTAATTGACTGAAACAGGACATGGATAGTTTTGCAGAATGGATAGATTGTCAGGATGGTAGTAATTGACTGAAACAGGACATTGATAGTTTAGCAGAATGGACAGACAGTCAGGATGATAGTAATTGACTGAAACAGGACATGGATCGATAGGCAGAATGGACAGAGAGTCAGGATGATAGTAATTGACTGAAACAGGACATTGATAGTTTAAAAGAATGGACAGACGGTCAGGATGATAGTAATTGACTGAAACAGGACATTGACAGTTTAGCAGAATGGACAGACAGTCAGGATGATAGTAATTGACTGAAACAGGACATGGATAGTTTAGCAGAATGGACAGACAGTCAAGATGATAGTAATTGACTGAAACAGGACATTGATAATTGGAATGGACAGAGGATCAGAATGATAGTAATTGACTGAAACAGGACATTGATAGTTTAGCAGAATGGACAGACAGTCAGGATGATAGTAATTGACTGAAACAGGACATTGATAGTTTAGCAGAATGGATAGACAGTCAGGATGATAGTAATTGACTGAAACAGGACATTGATAGTTTAGCAAAATGGACAGACAGTCAGGATGATAGTAATTGACTGCAACAGGACATTGATAGTTTAGCAGAATGGACAGAGATTCAGGATGATAGTAATTGACTGAAACAGGACTTTGATATTTTAGCAGAATGGACAGACAGTCAGGATGATAGTAATTGACTGAAACAGGACATTGATAGTTTAGCAGAATGGACAGACAGTCAGGATGATAGTAATTGACTGAAACAGGACATTGATAGTTTAGCAGAATGGACAGACAGTCAGGATGATAGTAATTGACTGAAACAGGACATTGATAGTTTAGCAGAATGGACAGACAGTCAGGATGATAGTAATTGACTGAAACAGGACATTGATAGTTTAGCAGAATGGACAGACAGTCAGGATGGTAGTAATTGACTGAAACAGGACATTGATAGTTTAGCAGAATGGATAGACAGTCAGGATGATAGTAATTGACTGAAACAGGACATTGATAGTTTAGCAGAATGGACAGACAGTCAGGATGGTAGTAATTGACTGAAACAGGACATTGATAGTTTAGCAGAATGGACAGACAGTCAGGATGATAGTAATTGACTGAAACAGGACATTGATAGTTTAGCAGAATGGATTGACAGTCAGGATGATCGTAATTGACTGAAACAGGACATGGATAGTTTAGCAGAATGGATAGATTGTCAGGATGGTAGTAATTGACTGAAACAGGACATTGATAGTTTAGCAGAATGGACAGAAAGTCAGGATGATAGTAATTGACTGAAACAGGACATGGATAGTTTAGCAGAATGGACAGACAGTCAGGATGATAGTAATTGTTTGAAACAGGACATTGATAGTTTAGCAGAATGGACAGACAGTCAGGATGATAGTAATTGACTGAAAAAGGACATTGATAGTTTAGCAGAATGGACAGACAGTCAGATTGATAGTAATTGACTGAAACAGGACA